>NC_135556.1:11433909-11466409 GCF_964340395.1 Glandiceps talaboti | reverse complement strand
CATGTTATCAATACTTAAGGTCATTCAACCATTGGCAGGTGTTGATATATACTGCTCTGATGCATGAACAAATAGTTTAATGATAACATTCTAATTGTCCATATCCGATAATATCCTCTCAAGCGTCATAATGACATAGGCATATGTTATTGTTTTTCAATATTGATATATAGTGAAATACATTCATAGTGATATATATTTCATGTATGTATGTATATATATATATATATATATATATATATATATATATATATATATATATATATATATATGTAAAAATTATCAAACATCTCAAATGCATATATATATATATATTATATATATATATATATATATATATATATATATATATATATATATATATATATATATATATATATATATATATATATATATGAGCGAAACGTCTTGACCAGAAACACTCAACTGTTTATTGTGTGTGTATCTATCATGCAACTTGAAAGAAAATAAAACGCATTTATATAAAATGCATATATAAAATATCTATCAACTGTGTACATAAACACACACACAAATATATATATATATATATATATATATATATATATATATATATATATATATATATATATATATATAGTTTTGGTAGTTCTGGAAATCTTTCTTGGTTGTAACTCGGAGTTTCACGCATAGTGCGATCATCAGATAAGTTGTCTGATGATCGCACTATGCGTGAAACTCCGAGTTACAACCAAGAAAGAGTTCCAGAACTACCAAAACTATTGCGCTCTGCCACTGCGGTATAGAGCACTGTCTTAGCAGATTGATACTCACCGTTATATATATATATATATATCAACAGATAGCAACACCTTAAATCCAACCAACTGCACACTATTAGATTACTGATGTTGATATACAACGTTTATATAAACTTACACAGAGATTGGAATGTAAGACTTTTGGTGACTTGAAATTAATTCGAACCTTTTATTCACATTTATGTTGTCAGTTTCAGCAATCTAATTGATAGTGCAGAATCGGTTTTGCGATATCAAAATTGTTTAAACCACTTTTAAGAACTCCATTTACTTCTTGAAGAGGGTCCTAACAGAAAACAAATATTTGTATATATCTACTGTTGAAGTGGATCCCCTATGAAAGCTAACTTACTAAGAAAATATTATTCATTCTATATGGACACACAAAAATACACCATTCTGTGGATTAACAAACGTGATGATATAAAGTTCAAACGTTTTATAATATAACGCCAACCCTACTGTTGATTCCTCTAGCTAAAGGTCAATCCCTACTAAAGATTCCAAGTATTGGAAAGAGCTTTCTTTTAAAACTGTGCTTTTCCTGAGGAATGATATTGTATACATAGCGGTATGCACGCGATCTGACACTTTTCTCGAAACTATAAAAATGTATACACGTGGTTTGTATATCTATTAGCTGTATTTGCCATGCTGGTCGAGCACGCTATCCGTAAATGTCATCGAGTGTTATCTCATCACATTGATGGCTTCATACCGGCGACAGTAAGCTTCAATCACTTAAGTGATTTAGCCCTCTTTTTCTTTAAATTTCTATTTTTGTTTCCTCTCCTATTATTTGCTAGCGTACATTTGTGGTACCAAGGTGTTACTAACCTATCGAGACACGCGTTTGATTTATATATGTCCGGTTTTTTTTCAACTCTGGCTAAAATTAGATTTTATGAATAGAATATGATGATGAAAAATGGTGCAATCAGTGTAATGTAAATAACGTTATTGTTACATTAAGTACAATTGATTATTATTCTTTTATTATGCGTGCAATTTATCTTTGCGTTCTTTCATATTTGTACTAAACAATAAAACAGACTATAAAAACGTTTCGTGCTAGCCCTTGAGGCACTAACTCGTTCTTTCAGAAACGTTGATGAGTCATGTCTCCCGTACTTTGGCTTACGTGACGAATGTAGACTCGCAACAATTGGTTGGAGAAAAGGGGGTCGAAGTGAACGAACACATGTTTCCAAATAAGGTTATCTAAGACTTGTAATATTAATTGAAGAAAATCATTTGATTTACTAGTTATCGTTTTTCGATCTTCAGCGTACTCTTACCAGAACGTTTTGCAGCTGTTCCTTACTAAAGTAAAGTGAACTCAAAAGATAATGTTGTCAGCTTGATTAAAGTAGAACAGCTGTCGCTACATTTCATTTTCAGGCAGAAAAAATCGCTACATTTTCTTTCCTTGAGTTCAACTACTTGAGTCAATTTGTATTGTAATAGTGTATACTTTTATGTATAGTGTGGCAGGATCCTAATCAGAACGAATCATTACAGTGTAACAATCTGCTATAAAGATAACATATCGCTAGCAAAAAATGTAGCAATGTAAGAGAGATTTGTTTGTCGAGCTAGATGAGGGTTGCCGGATATTTCTCAGCCTCTAAATGACATCTCTCAACAATATGCCAATCTCGTATCAGACATTCTCAATATGTGTTGTTCTCTATGCTATGCTCACAAAATATTATACATTATTAGTATTCATTTGTTAGACAATAAGTAAACAAATCGGGACCCAGTTGTATGACTGAATGAAATATCACAATAACGGAATTCGTCATTAGTAGATGGTATTGTTGTGAATATTTGACTAGATGGATGTATGCCAGTGGAAATTATAAACCGTAGGTGTCGTGCTACATCAAATAATAACGAACGGGATATCACTTTAGAAAATGTGCCTAATAGTTATTTTATTAGGAAGCTGGTCGACTTTTCTTTAACTATAATGGAAGCCAATTTAGTCGAAACATGTCGTTTGGCCCAACGAAAATCTTACTAACAATGCTGCATTTTATTGTCTGGCTAGTTAAATATCTTACCAACATTGTCTGGCTCCACAAACATTGAAGTACAATTGTTACAATTTAATCCATTGACGTGTCCGAAAAGTATACATTGTTACAATGTATATGATTTGGCGACAATCTGCAAAAGATTATGATGATGTAGAGGCGGTCACAAATAAAATGTAGCAAGGTTGATAAGAATTTTGTTGTGCCAGACGACGTGTTGTTCCAACTCAACTGGGGCTTCCATTGTATATTACGCCAATAATTTGACTCATTCGTATATTTGTCATCATTCACTATCTGCTTTGGATCAAACAATATGTATGAAATTACAAAGGAATGACTTTTTGCCAGAGTATAATGAAATGGCAAGTCTGCATGTACTTGTCGAGTTGCTGAACCGCAGAAAAGAAGTTGTATTTTTGTTCCAATTGAATGTAGACTGTTCTGTTCAGTACGTTCTGCTGCCCAGTCTCAGATCCACCTGATACTGTGAACCACACATAATTGCAACTTGCACGCTTGTTTGTCAAAATATTGGGCAACGTCGCATGTATCAAATTATGTAAAATCCAACCAACAAATAGAATGAATCCTTCAAAATGTATTCCGTAGGTCTGTTGCAATAAATAGTCTGTCTAATCCATGTACCATCAAATTATAAGTGTAATTTTAAAAAGGGGGGTTTCTATTCATGGAGATCACGGAATTAAAAGCCCTTGATCGATCAGGATGGGAAGTAATACTAGTGTGAGCCAACAGTTAGTGGTGTCACACTGAGTTAGATATTAAATCTACGAACATTGCAAGTAGAATTAACATATATGTTTACGTAGTCTAAAATCTCAGTAAGTAGACATAACCCTAGCCTATTTACCAGTCAACCGTTCCTGTGTTTCCCAGTACAGTCGGTTAATGTTATTCCATTTAGCAAATCGCAGTCGCCTGCGAACATTAGTTTACAACGTATATGAATTTCAACTAACCTTAAAGCGTTAGTTCGGAGAATATTCAGGGGTATTGCAGGAAATGTTAACCAGTGTATTTATAGTCATGTCCATCGGCTAAGTAGTGCCGGGGCAACGTAACATATCCCAAGTTTATCTTTAGGATATGTAGGTATACTGTTGTAACTAAAACTCTTTGAAAGATGTAGAATTTTAGGATACTAAGCGAACACGCAACAACTTTCTGCCTTTGGGGGAAACATGCTCTGCACCGGGCGGTGCACGTGATTTATAATTGGAAAACCTTGTTGAAAACTGAGAAGCGATAGTTTCCAAAGATTATCAAATGATTGTAGGTTTAAATTCTTGCTGGTGTTATTATGATGATGATGATGATGATGATGATGATAATGGTGGTGGTGGATGTGTTGGTGGTGGAGGTGGTGGAGGTGGTGCTGGTGGAGGGGTGGTGGTTTTGTTGTTGTTAGTTGTAGTGATGATGATGATGATGATGATGATGATGATGATGAAGATGATGATGATGATGGTGGTGGTGGTGGTGGTGGTGGTGGTGGTGGTGGTGGTGGTGATTATAATGATGGTGGTGGTGGTGGTAATGGTGGTTGTGGTCATGGTTATATGTATGTTGTCGTCGATAATTATGATGTTGCAGGTGGTGGGGATGGTGGTTGGTGTTGATGGTAATGGTGAGTGGTGGTTGTGTTGGTGGTTGTGGTTAGGGCGGTGCACGATGCTGGTGATGGTGGTGGGTGGTGGTGGGTGTTGTTGTTGTTCTTGTTGTTGTTGCTGCTGCTGGCGTCGGTGGTGGTGGTGGTGGTGGTGGTGATGATGGATTTTTAATTTGTTAGTTAAAATCCGTTTGCTACAAATTTAAGTTCCCTGTGCTTCTTCTCATTACCAAGTCTACATTAGCCAATCACATAGCTTGTATTTAATTGTGGGAAAGAAATAAAGCTTTTCAATAGACTGATTCTAGTGTATGAAATTATTTAGCCTTGTTGTCATGGTCACCAGAGTTAATCTAATATTTTGCAAAATTAAATTAAGAAATTTCGAGATAAGACTCTTATTGCCAACCATTTCACTTGAGTTCCATGCTTTGATTATTCATTTCAAAGGATAAACTCGTTGGCGAGCGTGGTCGCTGTATTTGTTTGTCGCAAAATAGGTATGCTAATAAACATAAACTTACAGTATGTTTTGTTACTATAGCAACACTTATTTCATTTCATTGCAGTTACTTATGATAAACATATGCATAAAATCAAGCATTATCTAAAGCGAAGGGTGGTATCACGTGCACATTTATCTTTTAATATCCGTTTAATGCTCAGATGTAAAGGAATATAAGGCAAAAAAAAAACCAAGAATTGCTCTGGTCAGGACAGTTTGTTTAAAATGGTGCGACGACGCGATTTTTTTTTTATTCTCAACAAACTGGTTTCTTTTTATTTAGTTCTTTAGAGCAAGTGTGTATGTGGGGCAGATATCATTTGCTTGTTCATGTTACAGTTGTCTCTGCAGTTGTCTCCACTGAAGTAGGTAGGTGTTTGCCCACAGATCTGCAGACTGAACTTTGGCTCTACGTGATTGTACACATCTTGAAAGTTGAAACGTCATATCCCTAGGCGTGTCCTTGGTGACGATTGCACATGTACATTAAAACGTGTACCGTGAGAATTAAACACTTGATATCATATAGAGGCCAAAGTCGGCATTCAGGTGAAAGAAAAAAATCAATTTACTCATCAAGAACAGCCGATGTGTCAGAGTTGATATTTAATCACCAACATGGCCTTGTTTATCACTCGCCTCTTTGATTTCAAGAATACTTATACATAAATTAGCTGAGTTCTGTGGCCTTACTGCAACAAGGACACACGCTCACATTCCATATCCCTGAAAATTGCATATCAATAAGTTTATGTTCCGTTCAAACTCTCTTTTTCCATGACTGGTTCAATCTTTGATAGTATTCGTGGACGTGGTGATATTTAAAAAAAAAATGAAATTTGAGGAATAAAATAACTTTCCAATTAGACTCAGATTTGATTGCACAAATTTGATAAATATATACCAAAACCCCCAAAGCATGAATCCCTCTATAAATAAATTGTCCTATACTGACATTTTTTTGTGCTGAAAGCATTTTGAGGTTCCAAGTGAAACCTAACGAAGCAGACTGCCGAACGACATACTTTCCGTTCCTGATAGGTTTTGTATTACATTTTCCGGTGATTAGTTTGAATCACATTAAAATTACCTTTACTTCTAAAGGAGTTACGGAAAGGCTTAAAGAGTAATGATTACAGAACAAAATAATGCTAAGACTTTGTTGAACTTCAATTTTCAAGTTTTATCGTTCGCTATTGACGTGATAGAATTTTGAAATAAGACGCATTTACCTCTAATTGACCTTTAAATACGAGTTTAGGAATAGATAGAAATAGATAGACAGACAGACAGACAGACATGCAGACAGACAGACAGGCAGACAGACAGACAGACATTATAAAAATGATTCACTACCTTCAAATATATATATTTTAAAATTCTACTGTAAACTGTTCAGGAGAGAAAGATAAAAGTGTGTCCAAATTGATCAATCAATAAATCAATAAATCAATCGATCAGTCAATCAGTCAAAAACACCTACTTACATTTAAAGTGATAGACATATTTGTTTCATCCCAGTTAATGACATCTGCATACTGGAGATCAAAGAATTCGTATGAATCAAGTATTTTCCAAGATGTGAAGTGAATGTAAATAATGCAATAATCCTCCGACCACGTTAACTAATGGCTGGTATAGTGTCTTCAAGTTACCCCTTTGAATATGAATGTAAAGATATCTAATCATAGCTATTTGTGTATTCGGCTTTAGTGTGTTATTTTCAAACAACACCTGGTGCCTATACTCCATACTTGAACTGATTATATATTTTTTGTTACAAATTCATCGAACTTTGCACCCGATTAGAAAAGTGAAATAATTGACTTGACATGAAAAATATTGTAATGAAATACTAATATATTATATAAAATGAACCATCTATAAATTAAATTTCTGTACGTCGCTTTTATGCAGGTTGGTATTAAATACAAAGATCAATTGATAAAAGCGCTAGAACTCATCATCTGATTATTAATAATAATAATTTGCAATAAAATTTAAATATGAATCATAAAAGTACTTGTTCAAGTTCAAGTTGGCGCCTCTAACCGTGACGTAAAATGTATATTCATTTACTAGAGAGTGGTTGCAATTGTTATTAAAGACTTAGTGATTTGTTTGCGATTGAGTAAAGTGACGTGTTTTACTTTAAAGTGACGCTAGCTGAGTTTGTAAATGCTTTTTACTCATTGACAAGTGAAAATACTTACATAAAACCTTAATTAAACTATGCTAGTATAATGTTAAATTTCAATACATGTCTTCTATAACATTACTGTTGCCTTCACACATTCAATTTGTTAGAACAGTTGACTGCATAGGAGAAATTAACACAATTTGTTTTGATACGTATGATAAATTACGTCATCAGTTTGTTTGGGAGTCATATCTTTATACCAGGTTTACTTCAGTCTATTGCAAGTGGTGGTCAAGTTTGCTTCAGTAAGTAAGATACCTTAAGTACCTTTTAAATACATAGCGATGATTTCGGCCCAAAACATATAAAGGCTCAGTTTGTGCACCTTTAATATTAACCAATATGATTACGAATTTTTCCCGACACCTTTGCGAAATATGAAACTCTAAGTTATCTGTGGGCAGTGACTCAAGTACATTTCCACAGAAATAAGCTAACAAAAGAAAGGATTGTTGCACAGTAGCCACTTTTTTTTGAGAGATCATTAGTACAATTTCTATGTCAGCGCTCCAGTTACAAGTCGTCATAGATGGCCTCCCAAGTACATCTTTTGATACATGAAATGCAATTCGATTCTTTCATACAATATTGTTACGGTCTGAACTGATCCATAGATGTCTTACTCCTAACAAGCACTTCTCTCAATGATAAACCAAATAAATTTAAATGTGTGGAGTCAAGTTTTCTAAAAAGTGTTCTTTTCTAATTGAAAGAACGAGACTGTCAGGAAATGATGCTTACTCTACGAAATCACATGAATTTTATTTATTCAATAATTTCACTTATTACGTTTTTGAGATTCAAGTGTAGTACAGGGGAAGATTGTGTTTAAAGTCTGGATATCGGTTTCAATTCAATAGACGGAGAAGGTATATTCAAAAGGAAATGTGCACAGTTAGGAAGTTAATAATGGAGCTTGGCGAAGCTATAATATCCACTATCAACCTCTCTCCAAGTATCGACCCTTATATTTCATTTTTTCCAGAGAGCGAAATTCAAATAATCTATATTTTAATATGTTTCCAACGCCATGCTGAATACATTGTATACGAAAGCCACGAACCAAGATATAACATTTATTTCTTTTGATATACAACGATGGCAAGTCTACTAACGATACAGCTGGACAAAGTAAATGTATCATTACAACGCGTTGATATAGGCTGTCATCATATGCCGATGTAATCTATTGGACAGGTGTCACAGTAGGGCTGTGTCTTTGAGTGAGTTTTTCTTACAACGTGGTGCAGGTTTACTGTTTGCTGGCTCTGTTTTCTACAATCACGCAGAAAACAAAACCAAACGCACATTCTACACTATAAGATAAAGGCAATTTCTTGTTACATTTTGTCTCAATGAAATAAACTTTTTACAGTTGCTGCATCTAGATGTAGACACACAGGCGCCAATGTTTTGATGTCTGCATTTACTGTCTGGGTGGAGGCATGTAAGTTCATTTTCATGTTGACGAAATGTAGCAAGAAAATAGTATTATTCAATCTTGCTATCTTTAAAGTGTAACATGTGAAATTTCTTATTGCGCGGTGTTTGCTTTTTTGCGTGGTTGTACCAAATAGAAAAGTAGACCTGCATTGCACTGTAAGTGGCGACATAATAAATCTCATTAACTGTTTACACTATCTTATATATTTACATTTATATCCACATTCCCAAAGCACTGTTATCACCCACTTATGTAATCTGCCACAGGCAACAACGATCATAGTTTCAGTTTGTCTATCATAGTTTGCCTATAGCTTGCTTTATGTAATAACTGTACTACTATTGTGATCGAGATACAATAGTACAATATTAATCTAATTATGATATACCCAATTTGCTTGCGAGCAAGTAAAGTGGAAGTCCTTTAATTTGACCAGAACATATATGAATTTTGAGTAAACTGATATGTATGTATGTATGTATGTATGTATGTATGTATGTATGTATGTATGTATGTAAGGATTGTAGGGCGTGATCTTAAATGAATTTTCCGTAGCAATTTATCGACAATGTCATCACCAATTATGATGACTTTCTGAATCCATGCACTTAGTCGATGCATAAATGAAATAAGCCTTCTTTTCTTGAACTTTACATTTTAAAGTATGAGAAGATACTCTGTGATAAATTGACTTGTTTAATATGATGGAAGTGTTTCTCCACTGAACAATAAACTTTTACATGTGTAAGTTTACCAATGTAATGAAAATGTGCAAAAACGTTTGGCTACTCGTGTGATCAAATACAGAGTGACGAACGTAACATGCGAGAGCGCTATGCACTTGTATTGCAAGTAAAAGTTAAAGACAGTTCCCCTTGCGCAATTATTACCGGCGAAAGGATGATCTAAGAAAGCTTTTGACGACCGCATATCAAAGTAAGAGGGGAGGGAAAGACCATGAAAGATAAAAAAAATGAGATAGAAAATGTTCATCTTACCTTACTAGGATGTTGACATCGTTGTGAAAAAAGACAGGCCTCTCTACGGCACCGCCCGAGACACACTGCGAATCTTCACTGCGTCAGCGGGAAAATATGCTCTGGTTACCGAGAATTTGATGTTGAAGGAGACGGAACGATCGACTGTTTTGCTGACACTGACCACGTCTCCCTATAAAGCCTTTGTTACGACAATTATGGTGA
Organism: Glandiceps talaboti; assembly: GCF_964340395.1. NCBI lineage: Eukaryota > Metazoa > Hemichordata > Enteropneusta > Spengelidae > Glandiceps > Glandiceps talaboti. Next base: position 11,456,601 of record NC_135556.1, on the reverse strand, counting down.
TGAATAATAACTGCGTCGCTGTTTACACTACCACTGACTCTGATTATGTCGTTCTGTACACAGGGAGTCATTTTCACTTGAAACTAGTCGTAGTATTTTTTTTAATACACTTCTTGACAAAGATTGAACCTCCGAAAGATGAAACCTTTCAATGTAAAATATCCCAAATGTGTATTTGACACCCCTAAACATTTGTTGTCACACCCATTGTATAATATAATCACGGCAAATTAAATCCCAGACGTCATTAATTATATTTTCATTTTTTTAAAAGTTCCCAATGGTTTTATTTTGCACTTGACAGATGACAATGTGGTACACGAGTCACAAGATGTTCGTGAAGTCTCGGTTTCAAGAAATTTGTTTTTCAAAGTACCCACACATCCACTAACGATATTAATTGCTTTTCAAACATGTGGAGAAACAGATACTGGTAAAAACTCGTGAATTGAGAAATGTGTTGAAATAAATTCAAGTGTTCCAGTACCTGCTGTATCTGTGTGAACGGTATTACAAATTGTTAACATGTTCCCGAAACTGTGACGCAAGAAGAGCAACCTTCAATCAAGGGCGAGCGGACGGACGGACGGACAGATAGAGAGAAATAAATTGCATTTCGTTTCTTTAAAAGAACTTCGAATTATGTTGTATGACCAAATATAAGACTTAAAATAACTTAAATTTATTGATATTTTGTATAATGCCAAATATAACGGGTTTTTTTTATGCGAGTCTTACTTGAAAGACAGCTATAATTAAATTGTACTCGCGTGATTTATTTTCTTTATAAAGCTCAAACTACCTTCATTAATAAAAGCACCGCTGTAGATATATTAGCATGTACAATGTATCGTGATTATCACACTAGCTTTTGAATATAACTGTTTTCATTGATGAATCATAAAAGATGTTTGCGTGCGGGCACAAGTAAAGCATTGGTCTATTTTATCAGTGCTCCTGTTGTACAGAATATATATATATATATATATATATATATATATATATATATATATATATATATATATATATATATATATATATATATATATATATATATATATATATATATATATTACACCGCTCTACATACGTATGTATTGAGCACTGCTTGCTTCAACATAGATATTTTACATATACTTATATATAAACATAAAACGTTTTGGTCTTTACTATAATTAAATCACAACAATTAAATAATTGAACGGCAAATTAAATCCCAATAAGTCACGCATATTAAATGAGTGTCCTAAGATAACAATAGGTCATGCATAATATTATGAGCTTCCTGGATGATGAAACAATGGACGCTACAACTTCAATCACGACTTAAGACTTACGAGACAGTGTCTATTGTCTTTACACCTATGTGAACTATTGCTGCAATAAAAGATATTCATTTCTTTAACTAGGTTTTTGGCGACATGTGAAGACAGCGTCATGTCGGAAACCCAGGGTTATTTCGACGTCAAGTATTTTCTTTTATCACAAATTCACTAACAGTTACTACAAATTCATGACAACTTTAAAGGAAAACACACATATTTATTCATTTATTTATTTATTCATTCATCTGTTCATTTATTTATTTATTTATTTATTTATTTATTTATTTATTTATTTACTTACTTACTTACTTACTTACTTACTTACTTACTTACTTACTTACTTACTTACTTACTTACTTACTTACTTACTTACTTACTTATTTATTTATTTATGGTAATGTATTATGTCGTGAAAATTTGCATCTAAACTTTTACCCGGTGTACTACTATCCAGGTGTACTCGAATCACGTTTTGAAAAATAATACCTGTGACAGAAGTCAAACCAAAACAGAGCGATGTAAAGGTGATAAAGTTGTAGGTCGACAAGTCATTATCTACGCATGTCTACTTAGTGACAAGTACCTGCAAGTTTATTATCACTTAATAAACGCAATTATTCACGCCAATTATCTTTTACGTTAATTTGATAACTCTCTAATTGAATTATCTGGTGGCATCCGTTTAACGCTGGGAGTAATTTATTCCCGCTTTTCAATACGATCCTGAAAATAGCCAAGGATTAATGATTGGCAGCAAGGTCTCAAGTTGTAGCTGGAAAATAAACAACCGCACCTTGTAACAACTTTCTGAACTTTTAATCGTGGGCGTTCCTTTACATGTTTAGTTATTATATTTAGTATAGTACTACACTAGATTTCATTTCTCAAAGACCCCACAAAAGAAAAATGGTTTTCCTTACTGTGCGCATGTAAGAATGAAGTAGTTCAATACAAGCGATCATATTTTGTTCATAGAGCTATTAACACTCGGGCTAGTTCTGTCCAGCAAACATAGATGTACTGTATATGTTCTCCCTTGCATTCTTTTTCCTTTAATTATTAGAAACATGATGAACATGATATTCGTCTTCTTTTTCTCTACTGTAATGTACTTTTGTGCAATGGGCTGACTCCTTAGAGTTTGAAATAAAGCAACTTGTTGTATTCAGAAGCGTTGGCCCGCAATGCATATAAATTGTCATCCAAATGTAAGGTTATTTCGATAAATGCTACTAGGAATTGCAATTGTATATCTCCAGTTCCTATCAAAACATGACAAAAAAATGATGTACTTAGTACCCTCGAAACATGACAAAAGTTGGAAGTGATAATAACGCAATTATATTGGAAATCAGTTTAAGTTGTTGGCACACATTCATGACTAGTAATGACGTGCTGACGAGAAATAATTCGATCGATCTGAGTGAAGTCCAAATCTGTCTGGAGAAAACCACTTTAAAGCAAAATGTAATTATCACTTTTTGCCAAAATGTAGTGAAAACTGGACAAAATAATATGCATCTTCTATTGGGATGGAGGTATAGAGCAATTCCCGTTATTAATTATACAGTTCAACGCACGGTCACACACATGTGCAATGGGTTCTTCAAGGTATACGTAGAAACATTAGGGCTAAAATGTTACTGTTGGTGAATGAGAAACACAATTCTTGTAACCTTCTATTCCAGACACAACTTACTTTAACAAATTAAATCATGAATTCGAAGTCTGTGAAAACGTTCTTTGATTCACAATAATTTTACTAACATTGCTACATTTTATCATTTGGAGCAACACAAATCTTACCAAAATGCTACATTTTATCGTCTGACAAACATTGCTACATTTACCATCTTGATCGACAAATATCTCTTGTTTCGCTAGTGTACGTGATTCTTTTTATCTTTGCACGTTGTAAATGTTTATTCAAACTATTTGGTTCTTTTCACTAGTGACCAGTGTCCCCGTACACGGTAAATATCTATTAAACAAAGCGTAAACTCGAAAAAATCAGTGATGTTACTACTTTTATGAACTATAATTCACAACTTTAACCATTATATATATATATATATATATATATATATATATATATATATATATATATATATATATATATATATATATATATATATATATATATATATATATATATATATATATATATATATATATATAGTTGACAAGTTCTGTAACTTGTCTAATAACAATTCAATTCTTTTTCGCTCTGCGTAATAAATGGCAGGAACCGTATATGAAATGAACGGCGAGCATCCGAACATGCACAAGATATTTTTTACTGAAAAAATAATATTTTGTATTTTGGTGCCGCCATAGGAACGTTAATTTTAACATTTTGATCACCCTAGGTAATTATTTCCTATTCTTGGATGGTTGAGTGTCGATACTGGAAATTGACTTATTTGATTATCTGTTCTGAAAAATAGATAAGATACATGTATACAATATTTTTTTCAAAAAGTAGAAATTGTCTATAGCCCAAAGTACCCATGAATAGGAAGCAAAATCAATAGTGCGATTCGTCTTATTTTGAAATTATAATTACATGACAAATCTCAAACGGTTTCTAGTTTTCCATAGTGATGTAGGCGAGTGTTGACATGCTTTTAACGAATTAACAAAAACATGCAATTATTTTGAAGATGTAATTTACAGTCAGTTTGTCGATATAGATTTAATGTTTGCGATATAGATAAATGACTATAGAGGTTTGCAGCGTACAAGAATTAGAACAGAACATGTATTGAGAAGTACTCCAGGTGACAAAAGAATTGATTTTGTGTGCATTGATTAATACCCACAATAAATACAATTATGCAAACGTGTGTAGATAAGAGCTATGGGAATCTCAAACACATTGCTACTTGTTTTCCTCTCTGTATATAAAAAAACAAACATTAAAAAGGCCCACTTTCAAAAAGGATTAAACATTAGATATGAAAAGCAGATGTCTGACAGCTGTAGAAACAGTTGAACCGGAACGAAAGAATAGTCCTATGTCATCCTCATGGCGCCACAGATAAGATAACACTAACAGTAACACAGGAACACTGATATCGCTAGAACCTGGCATTGAAACCCTGGCCTGTAACTAAATTTCTTTATGTCGCAAGATTTCATTGAACTTTTCCATTCTCTTGTGTTATACTGAATTGGAATACTTGTTTATGTCATGATATACAAAAAACGTGTGTGTACATACAGCGCATTGCAGGTTAGTGGTCAGTGTTTGTCAACCAGGCAGAAACCAATAAGAAACTGCACATGCTACATGCTAAGATAGCAAGATAAGAATGACTACAGTTTCTTGCTACTCTTTGTCTAAATTAAATGAACTGAAGATGCAGATATCGAATGCAGACATCAAAACATTGACGCCAGCATGTCTGGGTCTAGTTGCAGTATGTTTAAATAGTTTATGTCATTTACACAAAATGTAGCAAGAAATTGCGATCGTTTAGAACAGAATTAGGGAACTGTTACAGTTCCCTTCATCACAGAGAAATAATGGCCTCTAAAACGACGATGACGAATGTATCGTTTCTAATTTTTTTAATGTCAGTATTATCTCTTTTTTGCCCGTTTCATATTTTTTCTATAAATAAGTTTTTAAAAAATGAAAATTGCTGAAATGAAGATAAGCCGTAACGAATTGTTCTGTATATGCAATGCGTTTAAGGTGACAGCTGAATGCTTATAATGTTAAGTTACGAATACGTCATAATAGTGGATAGTGTATATACATGTGTGGATATGATAAGGCTTGGTTGTATTTCAACTCAAAGAAACGTATCCACTACGAGTTGACAGGGGAACTGCAATTGTGGTCAAGTGTTTGAAACTTGAAGATATTATTTTGCTAAAAATCTATAGAGGAGGTGACAGTTTTGAATACATTTTCTTAGCGTATCATGTCTCGGGAATATTTTTGCTGAACGCTTATAACGATTGCTTAAATTACAAATACTTCTCAGATTATAGACTTTTCAAGTAAAAAAGTGTAACTTGTACTGGATATGTGTTACATGTGTAGTAATCGTAGTCCTTGGTGTATTCAGGTCATATGAAGTATCAAGCGATACATGTACATTGTTTCTATACTGCTTACAGATAGCACGCTCCTTGATTTCTTTTTACAGAACGTGAAAAGCACATCTAACCTGAGAATAGCCCAGAATCCATGCGATGGGGATTTTGATTTTTTTAAATTCAAAATCCCCATCTCGTGGATTCTAGGCTATCCTGAGAATTGAGACTGTGATATTCAGGAAGGATTCTAATATGGAAGTCAGTGTCGCAGAGTTTACGTGAGATTAGTATAGATGGTGCTCGTGTCGTTTCGTCGTGTTCCTCTGACCAAAACTCGCCAATTATTGACTTTGTGATGCGATTTCACCATTCAAGGTATGGCAGTCATGTGGTCATGAATAGGTAGAATAAAGAATAGTGCAATATCTGTATCTTTTTTAAATTGTTATTATATAACATATCTTAAAACAGGTTTTAATTTTCAATAGTGGTTTTAGGAGAGTGACGACATGCTTTTAACGAATTAACATGCAATTGTTTTGAAGATGTAATTTACTGTCAGTTTGTCGATATAGATGTTAATGTTTGCGATATAGATAAATGACTATAGAGGTTTGCAGCGTACAAGAATTAGAACAGAACATGTATTGAGAAGTACTCCAGGTGACAAAAGAATTGATTTTGTGTGCATTGATTAATACCCACAATAAATACAATTATGCAAATGTTTGTAAATTAGAGCTATGGGAATCTCAAATGCATTGCTCCTTTTTTTCCTCTCTTTATCTACCAAAATATTAAAAGGCCAACTTTAAAAAAGAAATAAACGTTAGATATGAAAAGTGGATGTCTGACACAGCTATAGAAAAAGTTGGCCGAGAACGAAAGAATAATCCCAGTGTGTGTAATCCTCATGGCGTTACTGATAAGATAACACTAACAGTATATCACTATAACACTAACGCTGTATTGGAGAATAAGAAGCAAAAGCCATTTACATGTATATATAGTTAAGACGTTCGACACGTCATAGCAAACACTTGGTAAATTTGTTTGATAGACATGTCAGTTTCTCTCTCTAAACTATAGACCTGTTATTGCTTAAATGAGCTGTATCCATCTATCAATTAAATTTATGATTTCGGGTCTGTGTGTCGCTTAACTGCCGAAACTGTTCTTGCTCATCAGCTTTTAATTTATCATCAAAAAATGTAAGATCGTGAGATGGATACAGCACGATACTGCACTCCATTTTAGTGAGCCGGGGGTTTTCGGACGTTAGGTCCACAATTTGCCTTTTACCCGAACAGTATTTACAAATTATTATTTAAAAATCAACCTATCTGTACTTAAAACTAAGTCATAAACTTTGTATTCATGTTCCACTCTTTGAGAGTGTATCACATATAACATTTTCATACACGTGTCCTGTTATTCCTGTCCAGATGACATATTCTTATCTTCTTTCCCCAGGGTATTTTGTTCTTCCTCGTTGACGGACCCAACAGACACGTTACGAGTCAATGGCATGGTTTAAATTTACTATTCAAGTTTTTTTTCGGATTGTAGAATGATGAATGAACGATGATTCGTATGGAATAATTGTGTATAATTCACAATTGATCCGTGGAGAACAGGTACTGTCAATCAGACACCATTATTCTCTATTGCTTGAGGAGAAAGCTAAGTGTAATATTTAATACTGATTGTTTGACAGTTGGGATTTACTTCCTGAATGACGCAAGTATATTTTCCCCAATCATTTTCTTCATTCAGCCAAGAAAAATGAGCGTGACCTTCCAAAGACGAGTCGTAACAAAACTCTCATATCACTAGTAATAATGTTGAAGGATTATATAACTATACCTGCACGAGATCAATTTGTCAGAGAAAATGGAGAAAATAAGCGGCGATTCTGATCGTTTGACTCATATTTCGAGCACAACAAAACTGATGACGGTTGTGACGTAGAACAATCAGGGTATAAATCCCATATTTTGGTTAGAACGCTTTCAATTTGGCTTGCGGAGGGTATAATTAAATATATTAAATATGACAAACCCTTAAGGCCAAATAAAGAAGTGTGTTTCCAATAACCGGACCGATCCTAGTTAAGCCCTCAACGCTGAACATTTTCTGCACACAAAAAGGTAAAATGGAAACAATTTACTTCTATTTCCGTGTACACCTTCATGCCCTTGTCTCATATGTAGTCACTCTTCATATTTCAGAGAGAAACCAGGTCCATTTTAAACTATAACAGTACAGTCTGTTCGTCTACTTAACAATAATTGTCTTCATTTACTCTCTTTTTACACCTCACCAAACTCTCCGGGAAGTATTGTGGCCGTTAAGTATCTCATCTTGAGGTCGAAGTAATGTTTAAAAATCTAAAGTAAAATAAAATAAAACTCCGACCTACCTACACTATTTTTTGAAATCATGTGTATTTTGCCTAAGTCATGGGTATTTACCGGCTGCATGAATAAAAAATATTGGAGAATAAATAATTATACCTTCTCAAGCATAACTTATGAAAAATTGGGAAAATAATGTCAATTTGGAAAGTTTTGACTCATATTTCGAGCTATGCAGAACCAGTGACGTAGACAGGGTTGTTGTGACATAGAACGACAAGGGTATATCGTCCATATTTTCTGTTCGAACACATTAACTTGGTACGTACATGCTATAATAGCCTTAAGTTTATAACTGAAAACGTCTGTTGGATTTCATCATCTGCGGAAAGCTAGTTTTTGAAAGTGTATCGCGTTGATGACACTAAGACCTACAAAACTTTAACTTTTGACGTATCAGGAAACCGAAACGAGCGAAAGAAACACCTGTGGGTACCACAACCACGGGTGCGTCATTTCAGACGGAGTTTGTTTTCCCTTACAAAATTATATAGTAAAATCCCAAGATCTTCAAACAGAAAACGAAGCGTTACTATGACAACAAATCAGTCATATATAAATCCCCGATACTGTTCCAGTCACGCTATAAATTCTCGTTAATTTTTTTTGGATGACAAGGTGAAAATAAATGTCTTAAATTATTGTCTAGTGAACGCTTAATAGATAATGAGAAAAATGTGTGAATCAAGCATGTTTAATCCCCTCCTTACTCAGTAGCAGTTTTATATCTTTGGAGGGTTATTCCAGAAACAACCGCTTTTTTGTCAACTTCTTTGGACTAGGGCATTTTTACCATATCAAGGTGAATACAGATCGATAAGGTCTTTAAAAAAGATGTTTGGTTCCGGTTACCCGACCCCACTAGTTTTTCACTGCCGACCCTAAACTTGTTTTACGTATTCGAGAAAAAATAAATATAATTGCGAAAATTGTGAAGTTTACTGACATCAACTTAAAAAGACAATATAAAACTGTTTGTTCAATCTGTTTTGGCTGTACATCAGATGGGAAGAAAACAATAACACAGAGACCATATGAAAAACAACGGAAAACATAACTACCTGAACTAGACACTCACACAACATGAAAAAAATACAAAAAAAATCAAAAAAATATACCTACTCCATCTCTTCTAAAATTGGGCGTAATCGAAACCACGCCATTTTTAGGTCTATAAGGACGAAAATGACGATTAACAGACAGGGCATGGAAAATTGACATTGTACTCTCAGACTGGTAGTTTTTATTCGATATATATACCGCTTGTCTCTGTACTGTAAAAATAATTGGTTATATTAGAAATTGCACTGCATGGTCGATATTTTGCGTTTATGCACTTAGGTTGAGTCTGTGATCGTGACTTTAGCCGTCGACATTTTTATCAAGAGCGAGTGAGTGTGTAGTTCCAAGAGTCAGTGGTATGGGTAAGAGTTCATTCGCTTACACAGGCATTGGTCTTTGGAATAGTCTCCCACTCTCAGTGAAACAATCTCATACAAAACATAGTTTTAAAAACCATGTCAAATCTTTTCTATGGAACAAATTAGAGGTTAAAGAACATAATATTTTGTAACTTTTTAGTCCTTCCTTTTTTTAAATTGTGGGTGTAGTCTGTGTATTTTATTTAAAAAAATTGTGCTCTGTCATCTGTATTACATTTAAAATTATTTTAATTTGTTTGTTTGTTTGTTTGTTTGTTTGTTTGTTTGTTTGTTGTTGTTGTTGTTGTAACATTATTGCCATGGCGTTTTGAATACCCCTATGAGGACCACATTGGAAATAAGTGTTTTTAAAAATACTTTTATGTGTTATCCTCGGTGATTTTTTATACCTTGTATTTTAATATGTACTTGTATAAATTTTTATCAAATAAAATCGTATCATCATATCATCATATCCTTTGACATTCAGTTCCACTAGTACTACAGTCGGGTGGTCGAAGTTAGACAAATCGTGAATGTCAGTCAGCAGTGTCATGTTTGCCTTGTATTGTTTCATATAACTCGATATCATTATCAACACCATAATCAGGGTTCATATTGTTGTTGTCATGGTTGCTCTTATCGATCATCTTCGTATCTTCCTTTGCCCAGTCCTGAACTTCCGTCGTTAAAGTGGCTAAGACAATGACGCCCCCTACGACGTAAATTACCGCACTTATGGCGAAAACAATAAACCACCTCTCACGTGTATTCTGCAAAAAAATATCAAAAATCAGTAGAATCAGTTGTTAACATTTACAAGACTTTCATTGTATATTGACACGTGCACGTTAACGTTATTTATCATTAAAATTAAGAGGCGGTGCGATTTATTGCTCGTACCACCACAAGGACACGTGGTATTTCTTAGATAGTTGTTTTCCTGTCGAAATATCACACGAGTCAATTTTCAGATCCAGGTAGTCGAAAAAATATTCAAATATTACAAAGTTATTATATTTTGAGCCTGTCGACAAGGAAAACAACAACCTACGAAATACTACGCATCCTGTGACCTGTGCAAGGGAAACCAATTAAGTTGAAACAAATCGCCGTCTAGCTCGTCAAAGGTTTTTACGAAAATTGATGCATTTTATCGTCTGCGTCTGCAAACGTTCCTATTGCTATTGCCACATTTTGTCGTCTGACACGACGAAATAGTTGTACAATTGTTACATTTTAATCTATTGGTTTGTCTGATTAGATTTTAATCAGATTGGATTTAGCGATGCGATGCTAAGACACATGTAAATGATAGCTCACGCAAAGGAAATGTAACGATGCTGGTAACTCTTTGTTGTCATGCCAGACGATGAAAAAAAAAGTACTGTGAGAAACAATATTGTCGTGTCAGACGATGAAATCTAGCAATTGAATAGTAAGAAGACTTTTGTGTAAACAGGCAACGTTTTGTTTATAGTCAACGTGATTCCTTTGTACTTGCTTCTCATTCTGTATTGTTGTTTCATATTTTATCATTTTTTGAGGTGAAAACATAAGTAAAATTGTGTAAATCCCACATAAATAAAATCTTTTTGTTCACATTGGCATTTAAAAAAATAAACAGTCTGTTGACATTTCCTTACTTCATCTTCAGTTAAAACTCCTACAACTGTTGGCGCCACAAAGCCAGGAATTGAGGCCACTGTGTTCGTGATACCGAATAAGATTCCACCAAAACTTGGCGCTATCTCCACGTGATTTACTTTGAAACCAGAGACGGCACATCCACTGAACGAGGCTGATATTGTTATAAAGGCGATGATTAGAGCATCGTTGCAACCGATGAACCCTGCACCAATCAGGAATATTGCAGGGAAGAACATTCCTGAAAGACAAAATGTTGGGATTATCAAACAAAACCGGCTGAGCAGATTGATTGATTGATTGATTGATTGATTGATTGATTGATTGATTGATTGATTGATTGATTGATTGATTGATTGATTGATTGATTGATTGATTGATTGATTGATTGATTGATGGATGGATGGATGGATGGATGGATGGATGGATGGATGGATGGATGGATGGATGGGTGGGTGGATGGATGGATGGACGGGTGGGTGGATGGCTGGATGGATGGACTGACCGACTGACTGAGTGACTGACTGACTGACTGACTGACTGATTAATTAACTGACTGAATGACTGACTGACTGACTGACTGACTGACTGACTGACTGACTGCCTGCCAGTCTGACTGGCTAACCAACCAACCAACCGACTGACTGACTGACTGACTGACTGACTGACTGACTGACTGACTGGCTGGCTGATCGATCGAGTTAAAGATGTGGGAACGAGTAATCGATTAAAAGTTAAGTAGTTAAGTTTCCAACAACCTACATAAAACTGTGGTTCGATGAATCCCCTTGAAAGAGCAAAAGAATAAGCGAGTGATAGATTCATTTCGACAAATATATTTTATTGTTGCTGAATGCACATTGTTAATAGATGTACTATCATGCTGACTCTGAATAAAAGAGTCACTTCGTCTGAAAGGTACTCACCTAGCACCGTGAACAGTCTTCTGACAGCTAAAGTTGACAGAAGTTCGTACTTTCTTAACAAGTCAGCAATCCAACCAGACAAGATGGTAAATAGCCAAATTCCAAGACTTGGTAAAGCCGACAAAAAACCAGTCTACAGATAAAGAAAATTAAACTAATTATATTTATTGACTGAAATATATGAAAGATTGAAAAATTAAACTAATGGCACAATTAATTAGTAACTGAAATGTATCGTAGACCATCCATGACGTATTTTTCGTGTAGGGTGTATGAATGTAGATCAGATAGAGAATTTAAAATAACTGCACAACTTAATGATCGATTGTGATGTATCTCAAAGAGCGGCGTTTGATAGTCAAATGAACGTAATTCTTGCCCGCTTTATTGAAAATAAATCTATTTGAAATATGAATAAATATCACGAACGTCTACTTTGTATTGTTACCTGCTGCATTGAATAAGTCATGCTCTTTAAAATCATTAACAAAGCTCTTTTCAATTAATTTCTGTTTTTAGTACATATATGCTGATTTTTACTGCAATAACATAGACAAAGAGAAAGCTGGTACAGTACCGCTGACAAATCAAAGCCAAGCACTTGATCCATATACGTTGGCAAGCTGGTCAACAGAGTATAGTTTCCCCAGTTGCTGCAGAAATGGCCAATTAACAAACCCCACATTCGTATAGATTTGAATATAGCTTTCCAGGGAACCGGTCTATTTTCAGTCTACAGTGAGAAATATTTAACGTTTAATCACTCATGTATATAGTATATATATTGATATCATATAACAATCTCAATCAGTGGTAAACGTAGACAATAAAAGGGAGACTATTGTCTATGCTTCAGCATCAGGTATCACTGTATTCTCTCTCTCTCTCTCTCTCTCTCTCTCACTCTCTCTCTCTCCCTCCCTCCCTCCCTCCCTCCCTCCCTCTCTCTCTCTCTCTCTCTCTCTCTCTCTCTCTCTCTCCCTCCCTCCCTCCCTCCCTCCCTCTCTCTCTCTCTCTCTCTCTAGGAGATCTCTCTCTCTCTCTCTCTCTCTCTCTCTCTCTCTCTCTCTCTCTCTCTCTCTCTCTCTCTCTCTCTCTCTCTCTCTCTCTCTCTCTCTCTCTCTCTCTCTACACTAGGTACTACACGTTTTAGCTTGAGATATATCTCATCTCTGGCAACTAAATTCAACGGAGATGATATGATAAAATCGGACCAACTCGACGGTCACACCTTTTTACAATGTCATGTTTAGATACAAGGTCTAAAAAAAGCTGACATAACTGACATTAAGGGATTAACCCTCCAAAGAACAACGCGCTGACTGCAAGTGTAATCTAAAATCCTTCCGATTCTAGTACTAGGTGTTAGTGTAGGATAAAGAAACAAAGGTTATCATAAGGGGAGAGATAAACACAACAACAGAGGAAGATATTATTCACGGCTTTACTTTCTATCTGTGAGTCTGAGACTCTAACGGTGATTCACATCCTAATAGCGTAATAAATAGATGAAACCGTGTTTTGGAGTCTTTTGGTAGTTACACGAGTATAGACCCAGGAAACAGCAAACAGGAGAGGGTCAAATTGAATCTTCCACAGGGGAAGTTATATGTTATGCTTTTACTTTCTTTCTTTCTGTCTGTCTGTCTGTCTGTCTATCTGTCTGTCTGTCTGTCTGTCTGTCTGTCTGTCTGTCTGTCTGTCTCTAAAAAATGAAAGTTGCTAACTTTTCCATACACGTCGGAGCCAATGGACTCTTTGATAAAACTCTTTTCTTCATCTGTAATTCGTGGATGTGAATCTGGTGTGCTGTGAATAATCAGAAACCAAAACAGTACCCAAACTAGTCCAATACAACCTGTAACCAATGGAATTAAAAACGATAAGTACTTTACAGCCTGTGACCAGAGCATAATAGAAATTAACATACAAATTAAAATGAAATTAAATATCATGCATCTCGTCTCATTGCTCCGTCACGACGCCATGTTTTGTTTGTTTGTTTGTTTGTTTGTTTGTTTGTTTGTTTGTTTGTTTTTTGCACTCTTTCATTGTGTCATTTCATCGACTACTATTTCTAACGCAGTAATTTTAATCAAATATATACTTACCCGTTATATAGTACACGTACTCCCATCCCAGCGATGATGCTATCACACCCGATATGATACTCGCTATAACAGTTCCGATGTTTGTACCTGTCAGATTGTCAGTATAAAATGATTGGTGCTAAAATAGCTTTAATATCAAAAAAGAGATATATTGAGGAGGTGTTCGTTATTTTAAACACCTTTACTTATGTAGTGTAAGGATGTAGAAAGAGTGACATGCTCACTGCGGAATATTCATCATCGTTTACATTTTGTGAATTTCTTTATTTTTCGCTTGTACGTACATAGACTAATAGTGTTATATTAGGCTTTACTGTGGACGTTGAGGGCACTCGACTCGTTTTTTTACAGTCTGTACATTAAAACAGAAGACCAACTTTAAATCTTCTGTACCGTGTTTTTTTAAATATTTTTTTTTCGATTTTCTTTCAACTTTTACCCTTTTTTTATCATTTTGTGCGATGTGTCATTTTACCTGAACATGAAAACGACATCAGTTGGCTCCTCTCCAATGGGGGCGCCCATCTACCCCACATGCCATGATGTGTTGGGAAAACAACACCCTGTCAATTAAAAGTGAAATGTTGTCGAATAGGTTCAAGACAATGAAAAATAGACCCAGTCTGATATGTAACAGTACCTGAAGTTTGTATGCTGTACATTATTATCCGTAGAGGTGAGCTCAAGGAGAGAAACGGCTCGGAACTAAAAGTTTTCGCTCTTTCTTCTTAACTCACTAATGGCAAGAAGACAACACGTGCACCGCAAACGCGTATCTGAGAGGAAAGTATCGTTTATCATTGTTGAATTCGAGAGCTTTAATTAATCAAAGCAAATAAGACTAAATTTAAACATGATTTCTAAGTCATTTCAGACAGTTAAAGTATGATTATGAATTGAAAGTATCACTAGAGAACATGTACACATAAACTTACTATTTTAAATACTTTATATATATATATATATATATATATATATATATATATATATATATATATATATATATATATATATATATATATATATAACACATCATTTTTAAGACGTTACGATGATACACAGAATTAAGTGAATTAAGTGAGGGCGCCCTCCTGTTAGACGTCTCACCTGAGTATTGAAACCAATTTAGTGCGCATGTGTCTTACCTGTACAAAACCAATCAGAAACCGCATTGTGAATATCGCCCAGAAATCTAGTTGAGCTGCTGGAGGGTTTAGTATGGTTAGAACTGATGCTAAGAAAACACTAGTACCGAACATTACTCGACCGCCAAATCGGATTTCCATCCATCCACCTATAATCTGAGTGAGTGCATAACCGTAGTAGTACGCCCCCAACAGTAGACTCTGCAGAACACTGCTCCAGAAAAAGTCACCATCCTATTAACAAGAAGGGAAAAAGTCAAATTTTGTAAGACTCGACTGCAAGTCATAGATGTGATATGGTTGGATATCATATACAAGTGTTAGAAATATCACAGACCTCGTTGGGCAAATCCGTGTTGAAGATTTCTTTGTTCAGAATTACTTGCCAATGCAAAGTTTAGTTGTGGTTTAGTCGTGGGTTTGTGAAAATGTGATTTCTCAGGTTGAAAACAGAAAAAATGCACATATTGTGGGGTTTTTCAATTCCTTATCAGAGTAATAGAATCTTTCCCATGACAAATATCTATGTTGCATAAATTGTCGAAAGATCACGGACCGTGTGACTGCAGGGTAATTGTATATCTGTCACGACACCTTTAGATAGATTGTAAAATATAAGACCAGGATCGTCTTTAACATCAGTCCCCTTACAGCGCCCACAACGGCTGATCTTTCAGTACTCCTCTAATCATTCGCTATTGGTTACAAAGAGCGCCAACAACGACACGAATCTTACAGTTTATGACACCTTCAGCTCAACGCCTAGTGATCTAATCTTTCGTGAGGACATAAGCAATTATTTGGTTTCTGTATATGTTAAATCTCCAGATTCGATTGGCAATAACCACTTTGAATGGACACCCTTTCTCTTAAAACACAAAGTATACGACTAGTTTTAAGCAATAATACCAGCAAAATTACGACACATTTATCAGAATATAAACTTTAAGATTAAAGCTCTACAAAAGTGTATACTAACCTGGTCAACTTGATCGACTGTTTCATTTCCACTTGAACACTCATCACTGTATCGATCAGCAACTTCACCTGTGCTGTTTACCATGGCAACGATAGCGACACTTACATTGTTTCTTAGGATATACACGTTCACCATCCCAAGAAACATCCAAAGTGCCAACACATAGCGGGCAGGTACATGATCCAGACACTAAAAATAGGGACGGCATTTATAAAATTATTTTTACACCAGACATTGATTGTTAAAGGTTAGAACATATTGATGACTGAATGTGTACATGGCGGAATTGGATTGTGAAGGGTTGGGTGGTTTGGATCATGCATATGGTTAAACTGGCTTGACTCAAATATTGGGAACTACATACATCTATCTACCCACGTATGCACCCCCGGCACGCACCCCCCTCCCTCCACCCACCCACCCACTCACATGTATGCATACATCCACGCTGGTGGGTACCCATACACATGAGCGTGCACACACACGTGACACACACACACACGCGCGCGCACGCACGCACACACACACACACACACACACACAGTGTATACTGTTGAAAAGATACATAGAAATTATAATATTTTACAATTCATAGTACACTACGTCAACGTATTGCATACAAAATCTTGCTCGTCACCTACAAGGCTGTCAACAAACTCTCACCATCCTACATCATTGAACTAATACCCATACACAAGCCAACGCGTGCCCTACGTTCTAGTACTCATCTTACACTTGCCATTCCACGTGTTGCAACTACCACGTACGGAGATCGCGCCTTCTCTGTTGCCGGTCCTAAGTTATGGAACTCTCTCCCAATTCACATTAGGAGAGCGGTATCGATCGAAACATTCAAGTCCCAACTAAAGACATACTTGTTTACAAACTTTTAGAACATACTATACTTTTATATGCAGTAATCAATTAGTTTTGTTTTTTAGTGAATTTCAAGTTGTCTTTTTTTATTTTTTTTTATTTTTATTTTTTTGCAAATTAAGTTTGTGCCATACTATTGTCTACAAACGTTCAGGACATATTGTACTTTTAATAGCAATCAATAGTGAACGTCAAGTTTTTGGTTTTGGTTTTGATTTCTATGCAAATCAAGTTTGTGCTTTTTTTTCGCTTTTTTTCTCAGTATTGTAAAGCGCATTGAGGCTGTTGCGTAATGCGCTGATAAGAATTTATTATTATTATTATTATTACACTCAATTTCCACAACTTTATCCTGTGATATGCAAATATATTAGGTGACATTTTATGTGTGCAGTCCCATACACTGCTGTTTTTCACATAAGCTAGAAGATGTCTGACGAAAAATATCGCTCGTTGAAATTATACGTAGATAGATAGATTATTCCGGCAAGCACAGACACGTCGCAAGCTGATTGATGTCTATCAGTAGAATATGCAAACTTATATGTTAATCACGTGAATTTTATCCTTAGGCCAATGCTTCTGTTTGTTTACCTGCCGTTAAACAGTATGGTAAGGACATTTGAAGAACATTATTTTTAAGATATTGTGTGAAGAATTCATAATTATGAATATATAATCAGAATCTGGAAACTATCTTCAAAACTATTTCAAAACGTAGTTGTAACAACGTATCACTATTTTGACTATAATTATTCACCATTGTGCAGTACTAAATTAAACCTTTTTCAACTCAATATTTCTAATTACTAATAGCTTAATGTCATATCCACTAATTGTTGGTGGCGCTGTGTACTCTAGCTTGATGTCCATATGTAAACACCATATAAGAATAAACTTTGTTGTTTGTCAACAAATGCAAACTTATGGAATGCTGTCAGGTTTAATCACTGGGCAATCCACAGACACTTGTGTCCTGAGATATGTTTCGATAACATTGACGTATATGTGGCCGATACTATGTGAAGGGGGTAAAATATCACGGGTCCCCTCAGGTCAGCGTAAGTCCACACACCCCTTTATATACGCGATCCTAGAAACCGTGTTATTTTATACCCCTTCACATATTATCGGCCAAATACGTCAATATTATCGATATTTTATGATATTCTGAAACATATCTCGGGGCACAAGTGTCTGTGGGGGAGGGAGGGGATCGTACATGCATATTTCAGCAAGTGCAACAATTTGTGTCAAGAATGAGAATAAAACCCGACGACAAACCTTTGCGATTAAAGCACTGTTTGTTTTGTTTTCGTCTCTTTGCAAACTATAGATCTAGACTATATGGAAATGAAGGGCTAAATGATTCTACACAACGACCCGACCATATCCTATCAATTTGAAAGAAATAACTGTCTATCAACTTAATGGTGAATTTGAAGTAACTTTACGACACTAACCTTCCGACAGCAGCTAGCCATAGTCTACGGTAGTTCGACTTCAGTATGTTGTTCTTTCGTAAGGGGTGGCGTTGATAGGGTCAACGGAGGCAGTGTTGAATACAACCAACCTGGATTCACCAGCATTTCTACTTCTTACATAATTGGTGGTATCTCCAATCAATTGCAAGGTCTGTCGTTCCTGTATAAGACCTGTTGTGTGTTTTGATTATTTTATCTCCAGGACAGATTAACAGATTCGCATAGATATATGCTATTATATCACCGTTTATTTTGATGTACTTATACATGCCTTAATATGGTTGATGTCGTATATTAAAACTAGCGCTCAATTCTACAACTAAAATGATGTTGCTTTCAAATTGGTGTTTCACTCATATATTAGGACATTTTTTTACACACACCCAGACAGATTTTAATGCAAAAGAAACAATTACATAGGTGCCGTACACAGTGGGGATGTAGAAGTGGTCAAGTTTAAATGTTGATTATCAGTTAGAAATTAAACAACTGAAGTTCATCAAGTTCATAATGTGCATTTTTTTAATTTTTAATTACAAGCCTGTTTTTACTGCACTGTGAAACAATAGCAGTGCTTATCAGTGTTCAATGTGATTGGGCAAAGGATCCTGCTGTGTTTATTGTGTTTCTTGTTATTGCTAGTCTAGTTTTGAAATATGTCTATCTTTGTGTCAAAAATGTAATGTCCCACTATGAGTGAAATACCGACCAACATCATTTTAGCTGTAAAACAGATTAATGTATTGTAAAACAGTTTTTCTAAAGCAACCTGACACACCATATCCTGTCGGTATCATTTGGGTTTCTTTTGGTATAAGATTATCACACTATTGCAAATTGCGGTGTTGCAAGGCTTGTTATGTGGCTTAAAATACTAAAAGCAGGACAGGTTGTAGTATAGCCACAATTATCGGACTTTTTTGGCTCTGGTTTGTCCCTGAAAACTTGTAAAGCTATCATGGGACTGTAAATTATGGTTTGTAGTACCACTGGATCGCGATTTTGAATCATCCGGTAGTAAATCGTCTACAAAGCGTCGAACAAACAAAATACATTTTTAAAAAAATTCTGGGAAAAACCTCTGTAAAAGTCACGATACCCTAATCATGTGCACGTCAAAATGATAGAATTATGAACAACTCAATTTTACCTTTCGTACATGTAAGTAAGGGTTATGCTATGCTTTTGTTTGTCCTTCTGTCTGTCCGTCCGTCTCTCTGTCTGCCTAGCCTGCTTGTCTGTTTGTCTGTCTGTCTGTCTGTCTTTCTGTCTGTCTGTCTGTCTGTCTGTCTGTCTGTCTGCCTGCCTGCCTGCCTGCCTGCCTGCCTGCCTGCCTGTCTGTCTGTCTGTCTGTCTGTCTGTCTGTCTGTGAACACGTTATCTCAAAATCTACTACATCAATTCTAATGAAACTTTTCTAGGATGTTATCACGATATCGATGGTTACATTGCTCCAAATACAACACAATTTTAAAAAGTCTGAAGTGAGATATATCACAACAGAAACCTTGCTATCATCAATAAAAAAATTGTACTTTTTTCTTTTGTTTTATTTTGATACTCTAACTTATTGATATACTAAAAAAGTCTTTTTGTACTAACAATTAATCATGGTAATATTTTGTCATATGCTACTGTAATGGTTATCAAGTCAAGAACATACCTAGTCCTTTAAAAACATACATTTAATACAAATAGATTTGTCGCCTGCACTGAGTGTAATTATTTCTTGATGTTTAACATAACGACATGGTGCATCTACATATCACCACCCGAATACCCAACCCCCACCCCGGGACAGTCACTATTGTTCAATGTTTAATACTGCCTGCCTACGGTTTTTATGATCGTAACTTTCCATCTAACTCAGAAAGAGTGAAAATCTCAATTCACGTTGTTAATTCGAATTCGGCACTGTATCCTTAATTCTAGAATCAAGAGTTTGTACAGAATGCTAGTATTATACATTTCATGCTGGCAGACGCCGAAAGGAAAGGAAATCAGTGTCACATGAGGGCGCACCGTGACACGAGATCGTATCATGAGGCTAAAATCAACTGGCAGTACAAGAAGCATCAACAAAATGCCGACTAAAACAACTCCCTGAGTTCCTAAAATTAGGTGATCTGAAACAAGATATTTTTAACTTTGAGAACGCCATCAACTTTTGTCTTGAAAATGATGAATTTTTCAACGGAAGCTATAGTAATCAATTATATCGTGACCCTCACTTCGGGTCAGTGACCTGTCATCTGATGGTACTTTAGAGTCGGCTCATGTCAGTGGTCTTTGCCTTGCTTTGTGTTTACATCAAATCTTCGGTAGCTAGCTTCTGAGTCTAAAACTGACGCATCGCTCTCCGACTTACTCTTTGAGACTTCAACGTCTTCAACATGAATGTGAGAAAGTTTAAACGAAATCGGGTAAGTATTCGGCTCTTCCTACGTACTTCAGATTTTGAAACTTTGAGGGAAAAACATAAAAACACTATTATCAGAAGAAAAAAAATTTTCAGGTGAAGTGTCAATAAGGCCAAGTCAAACACATATATGTAACAGACAAATAAGTGATATTATAATAACAGGGATTAACGACATACGTCACTGCATAATCATTAAATTCTGATGATTGACACGGTCAAAAGTTACATAAATTAGTAACAATGATTCGCCTATCTCGCTTTCTCAGAACATGTTTACATGTAAAGGCCAGGGTTTCACTCCAAAGTTCTCGTATTAGTGTAATCTTATCACTTGAGCCATGCATAGTATTGCAAAAGACAATACTTTTGTTCTGGACCATCCCCTTTTTCTATACCTCTGCCAGAAAGAGTTTCCACACCTAAATTTTAATGTTAATCTTAACTTGATCTTTAGAGATTCTGTGTATTTTCACCTCAATTACTAAAAATGAAATGAAATGATTAATTTAATGGGTAAACATGACAACCAAGGCATTGTACCATGATTATATATATATATATATATATATATATATATATATATATATATATATATATATATATATATATATATATATATATATATATATATATATATATATATATATATATATATATATTCTTATAACTCTTCATAGAATTTCATTCTTCTTTCTCCAAGTAGAGTGCTCTTGACAATCACCTTGGAGAGCATATCATACATAAAATGAAAGAAGACGAGTATGATAAACTATAATGTAATATCATACTCGTCTTCTTTCATTTTATGTATATATATATATATATATATATATATATATATATATATATATATATATATATATATAAATTTATAGAAAATATTCTTTCCTCCCGGAGCTAAACTGTCAAAACACTTATATTGAACATACATGGCTTAAATTATTTTTTTGTATGTTTTGTCCTTTAGTTTAGTTATACAGTCGGAACATAGGAAACTGAGCCCTGAAAGTTCATATTTTGACTTAGTTGACATGCATTACCTTGTAATTTTGTGTCGAGACCAAACAAACAGATTGACAATTAGTTGATCTCTGCACCCGTGGTCTCTACACCACGAGAGCAGATATTTACAGAGCCGATCGACTCGAGATCGAATAGCGATCAAAGGTTTTGTTAATGTTTAACTCAAATAAGTTATGAATGATGACAGTTTTGTATATATAGTTACTTTTTGATGATGTTTAACGTACCATATAGTTTTTCCACCTCCCTCGGAGATTCTAATTTCCCTGAAAAGTTCTTCAAGCTCTTCAGACTTTTCCATGTGAAAATCTATTTTCAAATTTGTCCCTTTGAAATAATAATTGAAATTTAGAGGTTCGCTATCTTCATTTCAAGGATATTAGTGTCATTCGGCGACCATATTGGATTCTAACATTTCTAAAATTTTAATATTGTTTGTATATCATTTTTCGGAAAAATGTGTGGTGATTCCTGAGTTTGACTTTTCTTGTAAGAAAAAAGGTAACAGCAAAAGTTTCAGATGTAAAGCATTTTATTTTATTTATCAAATAACGTTTTGACCGACTCTGTAAGGAATATTTCATTTTTTTTTGCTGTTGTCAGTTTTAACAATGTCAAGAAACTGGGTCATACCAACGTAAACATTCCGTTGAGGTACCAACATGATAAACGAACCATGCAAATGTTTAGAAAAAACCTCTGAACAAATACTCTGTCCATGATACTGATCAGCAATACTATTTTATTCGATAAAGAATAATCGATAAAATGTCTGCTGATAGTGATATACACAAACAAAAAACAACTGTTCAAACTCAGGGGGACACGTTTTCAATGTATTATTTGGATGCTAACAAGACCATCTC
>NC_135556.1:11301409-11426409 GCF_964340395.1 Glandiceps talaboti | reverse complement strand
AATACATCTACTATTTTCATTACGGTACATTTAACTCATTTCTTACAGAACACAAAAGCACAGTGGCAGAAAGTGTTTTGGTTGTCCGCTGTTTTGTACGTCATCGGTGGTTTTGTCATACTAGGCACGTTGAAGGTGGAAGAGTTGAACTGGGCCAAAGATCACAAGAAGACAGCTGACCAGGAAATTCAGATAGACATGGATCTTTACGATAACCCTGATTTCTATGACGGATCCGAGGAAAATGCAGGGACGTTATCGAAGGAGGCCGGTCAGGAGCTATCAATGGTAACTAATGACAAGAAAACCGACTAATATTATGCGTGGAAATACGCATGTTTAAACATCAAGAAATAATTCTACTGAACAACGACAAACAATCTAATCATATTATGAGACTGGATAGTATTCATAAGGGGGGGGGACACCTTTTACAAATCGGTTCTCGGGGGAGGGCCACATTTAAAAAAAATAGGATTAGGGGTGGGTCACATTTCACTTTGACTCAGTGTGTTGTCTAACTTTACATTATCAAGTTTTGGGGGTTTGGAGATCCCATCGCTACCACCGGTTCCAAATCCCATGGCTTTGCTGCCATTTGGGGGTAGGGTTAAGGTTTAATAGTTACCATACTATCAGCCCATATCTGTCAATCAAGTCGCTGCCGACATCCATTAGTAAATTAACTCTCATTTGTGATGTGAGGACAGAAGTGGGTCTCCCACGAGTAAAGCAGGAACAGTTGGGTAAGATACTGACTCAGGGGATAATGTTAATCTAATCTTTGGGAGTTTCTGGCCTTCAGCTCAGCCAATAAGTTTCAACCAAACACATGGACAAGTATTGGTTCATGCAGTCCCTTCACACACATGGTGGTAATCGTGGGAAACACGTAGTAGCCAATGCCTTTAAAACTTTCAACATGGTGGCAGCGATGGGATTAAATCCTTACCATTGATTCTGGGACTCATGTCCTTTCCCATTTCTGACAGCATTTTAACCCATTGATGCTTTTAAATACTTTAACAGGGGGAGGGTCATGTTTTAGAGAAAGGAATTGGGGGAGGGTCACTTTGTAGCACGACGGAATCAGGGAGGGTCTTATATTATGCAACAGCCCGGGCCTGATTTCCCCCAGCCCTCCCTCTTGTAATTACTGGCTCCCTAAATGTTGGTAGTTGACAAAAAAAAGTGCCATGTCTAACTGTGAATACAAAACTATCAAAATGGACCAACAGATAAAGTATTTGTTTGTATGAAAATAACATGTCACGCAAGGTTTTTATTGGGATATAGCGCACTTTTCTAAAACTTTGGTGTACAGGGGAAAATAAAACTATATGTACTGTAGTCATCCTAGAACAATAAATTGTATATTATAATTTCACATGTAAATTATTCGTGTAGCGCGACTTTTTTTCTTTATTTCCTTTATTATTTTTTAATTTTAACAAGTTTAATTATTTACAAAATCAACAAGTATACAATTACAAACACGACAGATCAAGCAAGAAATAAGACTTTATGGTAAGGAGGTTGCAAGAATTGTTTACAAACGTGTTTATTCGACGCTTTAGTACTCGTTTGCACTAACAGATTATTTGCAATATTGCAACTTCGTAACGACTTTCATCACTCGGTGGTGCCATCTGGGATCGCATACACGTTGATGAATTACGCCATCACCGATCGATTGTGACAGCCACTCTCCCATACTCTGGACAACCAGTTATTTAAGCAATAACCCCCGCCGAAGGCGGGTATACACGAGATTTTGGTACAATTCGCGACATATAGCACGAGCCGAATGGCGAGTGCTATATGGAGCGAATTGTACCAAATTCGAGTGTATACCCGCCTTCGGCGGAGGTTATTGCTATTATATTATATCAAAATATGTGTCTATTTCTTCTAAATGTGATTCTGTGGTTATTTATATGCCTGAAAAGGCGAATTCGCACGTACAGAGAAAGATCGTCTGTAATAGATCGTCGGGAACGAGCATATTTTGATGAGTGGATACGTTCATGTCGTCCCCCACACACACTGCATGAACACAAACCATACACTGCATTGCAATGTATTGACAAATTACTTTATTTACATCATATAATGCATAACGAAAACGCGTTGAAAACTAGCAACAAAGAAAACGCGAACGGGGAAAGAGGTCAAAGAAAGTAACAATTTTGTTTGGATATTTACATAAGAACAATACAATCTTGTACACTGCTAAAAATAGATGTCTCGGCCCGCGGCGTTGAACCAGTTGAATCGGAGAAAGCGCGAGACAGTAAATCAGAGACGCGACGTTACACAGTCTACTTTAATTTAATGGTTAACAAATTGAACATTGACCGAACCTGAAACTGTACAGTTTTGAAATAATCCTGACGCACTTGACTGATGGTTAAAAGTTAAATTGGTGTTGCTTGATTCAACGAGAGCAGGACGCTGACGGCTCGTTGCATGGGAGAACTTGTACCTTATCAGCCATGGCCAGTGGTGTTGAAGCCACTGATCGATCGTTGCTTTCGATCGCAAGGTCATCAGTGGAATTATTTGGACTACTGTAACCCAAACTATTGGACAGGATACCTGACATACCTTTACTCTGAAGAAGTGTTAACTTATTGGTATAAGAACGAACACTAGCTTCATTTTTGTGAGTACTATTCATATGCTAGTTTAGGGGCCCATTTTACCACTGCCAGCCGTGGTAAAATGGGATTTTACCACAGTTATTATCCAATCAGAATGGCGCATAGTAGCATGATATAATATAATATTCTATTTTCATTTTATTAGCGTATCATGTGAATACTTAAATATTATCCTGAGTCAATATTTGTGTTCAGCCAAGCAAAATGCGAGTGACCTAAGGGTCCTTGTCACTCCAAGTCGCTAGACGAGTAGTGGCAAACCCTTAGGGCTGACTGAAGGAAAATGTTCGGAAATAATATACATGTAACTATACCTCCTCAAGCATAAGAAAAATGACATCATCGTATGTTCAGAAAATCCTCATCCACTAAAATTGGCTTTTGAACATATATTTTTGTTATTTATTTTGTCCAAATTGTAAATGTTCTTGACATTGCAACATTCCAGTGACAGTCAGAAAAGTGTCTCCTCATAGAAACACACTTCGCATACTCACATTTGAGCTTCAACGTTTACATGGCAACAAAATTCTGTATACATAGTGCGTCATTTGTAAAACTATAGAACTCTATACGGCATCGTCCGCAACGTATTTTTTTTTTCATTCCTGTCAGTCATAAGGAGAATATGCAGACTAGCTTATGAGAATGAACGCCATTCTGTGTTCACTGAGATATGGGCACTTAGTGGTATGTATGAACCGAAAAGGAAGCTAATACAGGTCATTTAGCACAGTATATATACAGTACACACGCACGCACGCACGCACGCACACACACACACACACACACACACACACAGATATGCATGCCAAAAATGAAAGAAAAAAAAAACACCCCTTTGAAACGCCAAAAAAATGTGTAAGTTCGTCAACAAACTGAAAATAAAAAAAATACATTATGCGTTCATCAAAGGCCATGTTTTTCGGTTTCTTTGTTTGTAGTTAGTTCTACACTGTCTTTGTCGATGTCTGAGTGCGTGACGTCACTTTCACTTCCTTTTCTTGGTCTTGACTTCGCCCACTCTTGTTCTTCTGTTTTGATGGTTACCAAGACAACAGTGCCACCAACGATGTAGAATCCGGCGGTGATGATGAAGATTATCAACCATGCATTAGCATTGGTCTGAAAATCAACGATAAACGTGCAGATAACAAATCATGCTAATTTCGTCATCGTATCTGCGTCATCAAATTGATCATGCGATGAGCAAGATCCCAAAACAAAACTAATTATAAGGTTACATTACTTTGTAATTTACACTTCTAGGATTCCAGCTGAAGTAGTGGACAGACCCACATTCGATGCAGGGGTCTCTCGGCCCATGTCTCTGTATTGACACCATATATTGTCATTTGAATACAGTGTTGGAAATTTCTTCTCCACTGTCTATTGTCTTAGTAGTAGTCTGTCAGGTACGTCCTGTCGAACGCCCTCACGTATCGGCCCACGTGACCCCTTTCACAGATCAGGTCGTTGAGGACGGAACTTTACGACGTATCTTACAATCTAGACTTAAAGATCGGCGGTTTGTGGGCGCTCTTCTCATCCCTTTCCACAAAGGGGGGGGGGGGGGTAAGGACGCTTCTGGTGGTGTATTTTTTGGTCTACATACAATTTTGAAACATTATAAAACACGTAAAAAAAATCTCCTTCCCTGACTTACCCCTCTCTCCTGTAGTATAATTCCATTGACGTAGGGGGCGGCAAAGCCAGGTATTGACGCTGCAGTGTTGGTGATACCATACAGAATTCCACCAAAGCGTGGCGCTATTTCAACATGGTTGACTTTAAAACCTGGGTACGTCAGAGCAGCAAATGAGTTAGCCAGGACCAGGAACGACACAGCCATTGCACGGTTACACCCAACGTATGCATTGGACAAGAGAAAAAAGGCGGGAAAATACATTCCTATAAAAATAAAAAATATTATGAACCTAAATCAGTTTAGTAGTATACTTTTATAATTTTGAATCCATTATAGATGTTGCAATCATAAATGTACATTAAGAATAGAGATCGAAGTTGTTTCTGTTCGTTCCATTGAATAATTAGTGATCGTTGTTACTCATAAAATCAAAGTCGACATTACCGAAAACTGTAAAAAGCCTTCTGACAGCTTTGGTCGACATGATCTCTCTTCGCCTCAATTCGTCAGCGATATAAGCTCCAACGACGAGAAATATCCATGAGCCGGCATACGGCAAAGCTGATATTACTCCATTCTTGAATATGAAATTAAAAAAAACATGGCGTCGTTATTACATTTACTCATGCTGGAAGTCAAAATGTTAAGTAAGAAGAACGTATGTTGTAAGTGATGACGTCAAGTTCCTTACATGATATATATAATCATGACTGAACGCAAACTCTACTTTACCTGGTAACATCATATCATCACCATCATCATCATCATCATCATCATCATCATCATCATCATCAACAACAACAACAACAACAACAACAACAACAACAACAACAACAACAACAACAACAACGAGCTCTGGGCCATCATGCTTATTATAAGTGGTCGACACTAATGTTACTGACAACGATGGCAAAATGCGAAGTTCGGGTCTAGGACCTTTTAATAGCGAAATATTACATTTACCGCTGAGATCACCTAGTAAGTCGACGGTCAAAGCTTGGTTGTCACAACGATGTGCATAACCCCCCCCCCCCCATAAAAAAAAAAAAAAAAAAAAACACAAACAAACAAACAAAAAAAAAACAAAAAAAAAACCCGGTGACCCGGCATGCTTACCTCAAAGACTAAACCTGAGCATTAAACGATGGAAGTTCAGTCATTAATATGCATAGACCCTTGCTAGTATTACTGCAAGTGTGACCAATGAAGAGGCATTATATGTGTACGCTTACCTCTGTGAGGTCAAATGGAAATCCGGTCATTAATGTGTATAGACCCCAGTGTAATGGAAAGTTTGACCAATTAATGATGAGGCATTGTGTACGCTTACCTGATTGAGGTCAAAGGTTAAAAACCAGTGCATTGAAAGATGGTAGTCCGGTCACTATACCGCCGTGTATAGACTCCAGTTATTGAATGTATGACCGATAATGAAACCCCGTACACTTACCTCATCGAGGTCAAAGGCTAACACCTGGGCATTAAAAGATGGTAGTCCGGTCATTAATGTGTAAAGGCCCCAGTTACTGAACGAATGACCAATGATGAGACCCCATACTTGAACCGATGTAAATATTGCACGCCAGGGTATTCGAGTGTCCTGTATAAAAAGAATAGAAGTATTAGCGAATAGGTCTATTGCTCCTATTGTCATATGCATGAAACAGAGCGTGTCCAATTTCGAAGAGCTTTGTGTAGAATCAGCGCAGAATGAGATAGTATAGGAAAAGTGGTATTCCTTACTGACATAAAGATTGCAGGACAACAGATGACAGCAGAGTTGTCGAATAGAGCAACATCCTCCAAAGCTACTACTGTAACAGTAAGCACACAGTCCAATCAATGCCACTTCAATAACTGAACGTTATTGCAAGCATTCGACTTCTACATGTCATTTCATGATATGGTATTCAGTTTCAGATTTCAACATTCCCTATATGACAACGATACTTTCCGTTTGCCAATGAGTCACTAGAATTCTCACATTCTGATACCCCATGAGATCACCAAATGTTTCAATCCAACGATATACCAGGGCATGCGAGGTATGAATACAACCAAGGTTCTGCCTCAATGCTGTGTCCTTGTTCTGATTACTATTACTGTATGTGTAAGTACATGTAGTATAGGACATGAGGGTGCAGCCACAGTTTTTGGATTTTTTATGCTGAAAAGTGTCCCCAAAACCTCATATCCTATACTAATAATGTATAACAAGAACACGCATACATTATAATTCTCTCCGATGCTAAAGTATGACCAATTGAGAACTTCCCAACCTCGAAAATCCGAGGTTAGTTAATATGCTAAGCTGGTAGAAATGTGTTAATTGGCCTCATCATCTATATCAACAGAAATAAAGAAGTGTCGGGTATTTGCATAATCTTCTTTTCCATCTTTTCATTGTATGCATGGTGCGCTCAGACCACTATAGAAAGTTGTCTTGCTGCTAGACGTTCGGGCTTCTCCCGACGAAGTTCGCTGTGATGGCGAACGCCCATCCTTGTCGTATTGTAAATTCGGAATAACACCTGACGTCTAGCAGCTAGACTAGGACATGAGTAGCTGTGGCCAGATTCATAGCAAGTATTTATAGTAGGAGCACAGAAACTTCAAAGGCTTATTTATTCTTTATTGTTTAGTATAATGTCGTAGCGTTATTTTACAAATTGTGACGCGAACTTGGCCGCTTTATAATGAACACGCAGGACAATAACCACCTTAGCTCTGAAATATGATTTGAGAACTCTCTGTCAGCAGTTGTGTCGCAGTTCTCTGAGTGCATATTTCCAAACTTTGACCCGTCTTTTTTACACCTGACCCCATGAAGACGCGACATTACAGAAATATCCATTATCGGATAAAATCTGATTTTATATTCTAGGTTAGATGCTTGCTCTGATTCACTTTTTATGATATTATCCTATAAAAAGTACTCTGTACGTGCGAAGAGTAATATTAGAGTCTAAAATTCGATTTTGTTGGCGTCTGTCAAATCGCTACCTAGTCTTGCTGCTAGATGTTCGTGCTTTCTTTCGATACTAATTACTATAAGCGAACGAAGTTCGCAGTGAGGGCTTGCCTTGGATGTTCCATCCTCGATAGCGATGTTCGGTCGTGTGTCGTATTGTATCGGAAGAACATCCGAGGTCTAGCAGATAGACTAATCGCTACCATGAAAAGAGGCCAATGGTTTGCGTGATGTTGGAAATAAAACATCCATATGATTATTATATTGAAACGGCTTAGTGAATACACACAACTAGCACTATAAACGGAGATGTGTTCCAACTCAGACTCAGACCACTAATGAATATTTTCAGTGATCTGAGGTTACATAGACAAGGAACGCAAAATTGCAGTCCCGTGCTTTTAAGTTTTATAATGTTTTGCACTCGCAAATCCGTGATCAAAGAATGTACACTTGCTATTGAATCCAGGATGAATAAATTTAAACGTTGTAAACCTTTCTCGAATATATTCTGACAGTGATGTTGAATTTGAGGGAAAATTCTGTTTGACAATAGAATAGACTAGCCAAGATTACTGACTACATAGCTCTTCAATGTAAGTGTGAGCAGTGAAGTGAAAACAGCTAGTGTACTTCCCGTTTCTCGGACAAGGCAACATTATATCGCCCTTCACATGCTATTGTTTGTAATTGATAAAACAAAAGGCGTTCTATGGAATATCATATCCCTTCGTCGCTAAAACTAACAGAGACGAGAAAATGACGGAAATGCAAGTTATCGAACATTCAGGACAAACACCTTTTTCAGTTAGAAAAACTTCCCTTTTTGAAATGGAGATTAGTCCCCAGCATCATTTTCACAAACCTGCGAAGAGGCCTTGATTGACACAACATTGTACAGTCATGGACACAGTCTATCTGAGAGACATTCCTTACTGTTCACAAATACAGACATTTCTACTAGGCTACATCCATTTCGTAGGGTCTATGATCCATCTCAGACCGGTTGACCACTAGTGGTCTGAGGGTCCATGTCGCCCTGCTTGCATACGGAGTAAGTCGCCTACAAAGAGACAGTTGTGAAACCTGGGCTTACCTGAAATGCTAGTATAGTAGTAACTAAAGATTTAACGCATCTGTGTTCAAATATCAGCAATAAATCGACTATTTAGTAATTTTACCTCAGCTTGTCTACAAAAGTACTAGTCCCAGTCCGGAGGACCAGAAATCCCGAAATCACAAGTTCAATCGTAAAATTTATGCCCAAGCGGACGCCCGATCAAATGTGGCGGAGTTTGTAAGGCGGGACTTTGAAATCAGTCGGAACTGGAAAAGTTCCGATTTCGACACCTTTTGTGATCGTACCAGCGACTACTATCGTCAAAAAGATGTAAAATGAGTATATATTCGACCGATTGCTAATATTTGATAGCTTTATAAAAAAAAAATTATATGTAATTATTTTGTTATTGGTGCGAAAGTATTTTGTTTTCGCACTCGCTATAGGACGGTTACTTTTCGTAGGACGGTGTTGAGCGAAACGCGTGCA
Organism: Glandiceps talaboti; assembly: GCF_964340395.1. NCBI lineage: Eukaryota > Metazoa > Hemichordata > Enteropneusta > Spengelidae > Glandiceps > Glandiceps talaboti. The sequence goes on along the minus strand of NC_135556.1, from coordinate 11,417,578 downwards.
CCGTATGTAAGCAGGACTGTGATCCATGGTACAACATCTGAGCACAGACAAGGAACACAGTTTCTTGTCTGTGATCTGAGGTACAACTACTGACCATTATCGGATTGAGAGGTGTCAACGAGTTCCAGCAAGATGCTTAGTTTAGACAAACAAGTTTTATTTACAGATAGCCCCAAAGCATAGGCTGGTGGCGTTATTCACCATATGGGTACAGGTGTAAGAAGGTGCTAAAAGGTGTTACTTTTAGCATCGGCAGAATTGTAATGTAATCCGTTACAATATATAACAGGATTCTTGATTATTACCATGTCCTGAGAACTTGGTCCGATTGATTCTATGATGTATTTTCTCTCTTCCTCTCTTATCCTTGGATGCTTTGAAGGTGTGTCGTGTATCAGTAAAAACCAGGCAATACACCAAATCAAACACACGGTGCCTGAGATATAATAACAAGTACATCATCATATGTTAGTTTATCATGGTCTGCTAGTGTAATACGTAAGCTTGCAAACTGCTTTTCATACCGACAGAGGGTATCGACTATTCATAGGTATACATCCACAGCATATTAAACGGTCGTCAAATCACACAAAATTTGGAATGTCACGGCTTGGAACGGTTTCCGTGAATTTCTATTTGGACTACTGAGATAATTTATTGTACAGTGCATTGCAGCTTACTGTTCACTAGTCGGAACGCCAGAGTGCGCTTATCGTATAGGAAGAAAGCCTAAATTACTTTCACTGATACAACCACACAGAAACCAATAAGAAACTGCACATGCTACATTTTATAATAGCAACAATATCCATTCATGCATGTGCAAGATGGTATATCCTAAGTTAATTCTGTACATTGATTTAGTTGGGGGGGGGGGGCTCATTTTAAGGACTGTGTCACTTCAAACCTTTCTCAATATGACGTTCTCTGCTATTGAACATAAGTTGTATAATAGTGTACGTAGTAAAGATAACGCCATACCTGACAGATAAAACACTGATGACCAACCGTAATAGTAGGAGAGAAACCCAGCTAAAACATTTATTATCACTGTACCAATCGTCGTGCCTTTAAAAAAAAAGATATAAAAATTTTAATATAATGTAATATATGATTCTAACAATATTATGCATCTCAAACATGAACCAAGAAGTTGTGTCACAGTCAATGATCGTTGTCTGTGGTTGTACTCAGCGGGTAACATATATGGCCTATGGGGGCAATAAAGCTCTTTACTTGGCGACATCTGCTCTAGCTGTTTGTGATAGTATTTGGGATCGCATTAACAGTATTGTTATTTTTTACCCTTATTTTAAATTCTTCTTTGTAATTTTATTACAGAATGCCTACATAGCAGTAAAGTTATGATACACTGAGAACGCCTCATTCAAAGGTCATCATTTAAACTTTCTGTATTCTATTTTCTTAAAAGTTGTCTGTGTAATAATATAACTCGTCGAATACTTTGATAAATCAACGAACCTGATGTTGAAAACGAAAGAAGTTTGCTTCTCTCCAGTGGTGGCGCCCATTTGCCCCACATGCCGTGATGAGTTGGATAAATCACAGCCTAAATACAGAAAACAGTGACAGTATGGAATACTGATAAAATTGACACATGTAACTATCATAATAAGAGCTTACATGCACTTGTACATATATATAGCTACATGTATCTTGTTACGTGTCTTCATGTATGTAATGTTTGTCAGTGTCGATTGTATTACATTGTATTAAAAGTCACATACATACATACATACATACATACATACATACATACATACATACATACATACACATATACATATACATACATACATACATACATACATACATACATACATACATGCATGCATGCATGCATGCATACATACATACATACATACATACATACATACATACATACATACATACATGCATGCATGCATACATACATACATACATACATACATACATACATACATACATACAATAATTTATTATTATTTATCTCAAAACATTGACTTACATGACACATTCCAACAAGGAGACGACATAGGAAGATGACCCAGAAATGTAAATATGCAGCAGGAACACACAGAATTGTCAAGATCGATGAAATGGTCATACTACCACCGTACACAATACGACCACCGACATGTTTCTCCATCCAGCCACCCACAACCTGTGTGAGGGCGTAGCCATAGTAGTAGGCACCAAGTAGAATACCCTGTTGATAGCTATCCCACATAAACTCACCATTCTGGAAAAAAAGGTACGAGTTTTTAAAAGTTTTTTTGGCAAATTGCAGATAGTTGACGTAGTATAAGCAATAAGATCTTTAAACTTTTATTCCATTCTCAGTTAAAATCAACAAAAAATGAAGCGTCATCAAGCAATTTTTTTAATTATCCAACAAATTAATCAAATGGTTTTTAATGGTCTTTATATCATTTACCTGTTCCATAGGGTCTGCTGAGTAATTAACCCTATTGTGAGCACATTCCGTTTCGTTGTAAAATTCCGTTGCCTGACCAGTTGTGTTCACCATAGCAACGATTGTGACGCTAAGGTTGTTTCTAAGACTGTAGAGGTTCATGAAACCCATGAAAAACACCAGTGCTAGCACGTGACGAGCCAGTATGCAGTCGAATCTCACCTGTAGATATGTAGTTATCATAATGAGATAAGATCATATGATACGATATGCTGTATGATATGATATGATATATGATATGATATATGTTATATGTATATGATATATGAGGAATGATTTGACATATAAGATATTTGATATCACTATGACAAGCGATATATGTCATGTGATATATGATATGATATGATATGATATATGATATGATATGATATGATATAATATTGATATAATATTGATATGAATATGAGATATGATATATACGACATAATACATGATCTATAACCTGGTATTATAAGATATATAATGCTGATATGATATATTTGGTGAGATATATACCGTATGATATGATGATACGATACGATACGATACGATACGATAAAACACCTTACAGGTTTCATAATTTGATAAGAACTGTGCATATTTTGATATGACATCTTTTAAAAATAGCATTTGACGCTTCCTTGCTCCATACTAATCGAAAGAATACATTGTACAATGGAGACTAGTTGACGTATATACATACAAGTTATGACATAGGCTTACTGCATATGGTTCGTGACCACTTTCAACCAAAAGGTATGACGCTGACAGTGTTGTTTGCATGTATACATGTATACCTTTTTCCCGGTTTGACGAGAATCGTCCTCCGAACGATCACTGCTGCCAACCAATGGCGTGCTCTCATCTGCAGCCGACGTCATGCTGAAAAACTACTTCGTCAGTTGGTCCGTAAATCTGAACATTCACATTTTCACCGCTGACACAGTCGTTTTGTTGTTTTGTAGAAGACGACCTGTCTATGGTAGAACCGGTTCACTCACTATAATGTCAACTCAAGGTCACCAAAGCCGGCATCTTCTCATGGCCGGTGTTATTATTTGCACATTTATTTCAGAAACTTTGCAATATTAATATATTCACAAACCAATCGCTGACGAAGGTTTAGTTCGTATAAATAATAACATATACACTAATATTATAAATCAATATCGTGTCCCATAATTTTAAACACAGGAGGGCGCTATTTAGGTCATCCGAGGTGAAGAATGAGGTCAACACATCATTCACGTACTTGTTGTCGAAGATACGCCTAACTGCTGACATTTGTAAGACCGGCTGTCATGTATTTACATTGTGTTGTTGTCTCAAACGAGTATGACTTGCACATGTACTGAACGCCCTTCCCCCCCCCCGTAAACACTTAAGCCAATATTAATAACGATTCCCCCTCCCCGAACTTTTTTTTCTTCATTTCTTGGTAACAGTACTTATTTTATGTCACATGTTATCATGTGTAAAGACCAAGAAGAAATAAAATTTCACAATAACAAAATACATCTGCAATTTAATGAGTTAGGTTTTAAATTCAACACATGGTAGTCACCTATTTCCATTCTGCAATAAAATATCAATATAAATATGGTTACTGCAGGAACCACCCAAACTTTTGAAAGGAGATGCGACACTCACTGGGAGGAAAAGGACATCATATCAAATACAACCCAGAAGCTGATACTTCATATTAGGATTATTGTGTGTGTGCACCCAACCTGGAATCTATTCAGATCTAATGTCAGAGGCCCAGGAGTGCCTGTCAGAATGTAACTATGTAATAAATTGTGGGGGGGGGGGGGGGGGGATAATCATAATAACGGATGCCAGATTTTAAAATGAGTTTCATTACTTTTCTTTATTTCTCCATGTTTTTTTATGTACAGCCCTTAATTAGAAACCCTCTCAAATAAACCATTTTATTTCACTTCATTTCAGAAAACATGTTCCATGTCACAAGTAGAATTTCCTAATTCAACAGGTAGGACCCTCTCACTGGATTATTTAAGATAATGTGACAGGCAATGAAAAAACTGGCAAAAAAAAAATCACTTCACACACTAAAACGAAATAAAGCTCGTTCACTAATGAAAGCAAGTCGTGAAAGGTATGAGTTGACACGTTAACTTTGCTGCAGAAGATAAAAAGTTCTATTCCATTAAAACATGAAATGTTTATTTACAGAATGTGTAGTCTTACAAAACCGAGACTCTAGTGTTGTAGTCTGAACTGGTAGGTGGGATAGATACAAATATAGTTGTAATATTACTTCATATCATGCACATGTATTGCACTATCCTGCCGAGGAGTGGTTGATGTAATAATTTGCATACATATTTGCATGACATTAACATATCATTTGCATGTACAGGCAATAGTGCATGTTCCATCAGATTCGCTCTCACACTCTGATCAGTTATGAAGCCTTGAAAAAAAAGTGATGATTCTGAAAAGTAAATGTAACAAACTAAACTGTGGATAGTGTTCCAAATTTTCATCGACTTCTGTAAAGTTAAAGGCTTTGCCTATTTCTACTTGCATATATTTATGAAAATAGTAAAAATAGGTGAGTCAGTCTGAAAACATAACATGTGTTTACATCATACTATCAACAAGTACACAGTTGATATTTTAGAATACAGGTTTATCTGTACATACATACTATGACAGTGACACATGTGTACACATTACTGGGACAAGCCATTAGCCAAGCAAGTGGCCTTGTTATCAAAGAGTACCAATATTTACACATGTGATGATGGGCTCTTACATAACACAAGTAAACAGCTGTAAAAACCTCTATTCGACCGTCTGCATGGACTGCAATTGAGGCAAACCTTATCTTCGTCTTATATCAGTTGTTATCAATTTATTAGGCTATTATAAGTAACACTACAAACAGCTTTAGAGATGCAAACAACTTTTATGACACCCGTTTTCGCCAGGCAAGCCCGCAGGTTTGTTGCACTTGGACCGCTAATGGTTTGTGAATGTCATGAAGTGTGGCATGCCCGGGTTATTTACACGAGTGCTTGCAGGGTACTCTGCACCTATACCTTCATTTGCATATCATTTGCATGCAGGCATGCAATGTTTTCGGTATTCCACTGCAGTGAAAATACCACAAGTATGTGCGTGCACCAGTGAAAGTGATCTCTGGTACATATGTAATAATGTACACTATAACAGAATAGCGGCTACATACCCTTGGTAATATAAAGTACTGGTATCGGGTGGCGTGGGGTGGGGTGGAGGGTACCATGCAGCCAAAAAAACTGGGATTTCTAGCAAGTCACCACTGGAATAAAGTACTGTGCGTTGTAGATTAAATTGAGTCAGAGCGTACACGCTGATCAGAGGAGTGGGGAGTAATAAATGAGAAACTTCATCTACTCCTTAAAAAAACAAACTTAATAATATACTTAAATTACTTGTTGAGGTGTAAACGTTATCTGGGTAAATCACTTCAGAACCTGTGATAGGTAAATTGTGACCAAGCTCTTGAGTCTTGTAACTGCTGATAAAACATTCTTGGATATAACCAGTTCATAAAAAAAGAAAAATCCTATCTACATCTGCTCTTCATTTCACAAAATGTTGTTTGTTGTGAATATCTGATTACTGACATTGCTTAGCAGAGTTTAAGTTTCAGATTTCATCCTCAATGTTATGTCTTTTTTTCTTTCTTGACTTTGACTTTTTCTGTCTTCCTTTGTTTCCTTGCTGTATTCTGAATGTAATACACTGCAAAAAAAAATGTAATGAAATTAAACAAAATATATCAATGTATTAATAAGAATAATAATTCTAGAGAAGTTTCTCTATCAATTGGCATGTTTGCTACATGTTCGACAAGTTTACAATATGATATGACATATTTGCTATATCACTTGACAAGTTTGATATGTCACATGCAAAGTTTGCTATATCACATGGCAAGTTTGCTATGTCCCATGGCAAGTTTGCTATGTCCCATGGCAAGTTTGCTACATCACATGCAACATTTCTCTATATATTGGCACATTTGCTACATGTATGACAAGTTTACAATATGATATGGCATATTTACTATATCACTTGACAAGTTTGCTATGTCACATGGTAAGTTTGCTATATCACTTGACAAGTTTGCTATGTCACATGGCAAGTTTGCTATATCACTTGACAAGTTTGATAAGTCACATGGCAAGTTTGCTATATCAGAATTGATAGAGCAAATATGAGAATTGATACAAATACAAAACAAATCAGATATATGTAACTGTACTCCTATTCTTAGTCTTGCCCTCAATATAACATAGCTTGAGTACAAAATCTATCCCTATTACAGTCAGTCTACTGGACTTACGTTTCTATCTTACAAATGCAGGAATACTTTCTATTTTGTTTCAATCACATATTAAAGTTGCCGTGAAACCTAAACATTCAACATTTGTTGTGAAGCTAACAAGGAACATAACATCTTTCCTGTACCTGTTCATCAAGGATATCCATCAATTTAGCCTGGCTGCATGTAATCCCAGCTGACTTCAATTCACTGCTTAACACTGTTAAGTCAAATGGCTGCAATATATAAATAAAAAAAGTAGATTATATAGACATTTATTCACAACATCAGCAGATATATGTATTTATCAATATTATCTTTTATGCAGTTTTGTCATCTTTGATGCTAACTCTGAACAGAATTTGTTTAAAGACTCATTTCTGCCAAACTTAAAACTTTGCCAATATACATCGATTAGTGTAATTATAATAATCTCTGATAACAATCTGATGGGTGTTCAGTTAATTTCCATGCACTTTTGTCTGAAAACCATAGATAAAGGGTGGCCATACTTAATTCTATGTTTTTCATCGTAACACCTAAAAAATGATGACTCGGTCAGCCATAGGAGGGTATGAAAAAAACAAAACCTAAACATGGGTTGACTTTTCATCTGAAAAATCTCTAATCATGGAGTCGATAACATGGGAAACCTCACCATGCTTTAGTAATACCTCCATAGTAACAGAATAAAGGTAATTGGCTGGATGATTGTGACTGGAAATCCCTAACAATGGGTCTGTTTTTGGATTATACAAGGGTAGATATTTTGAACTTGGGTCGCACATCCCCATATGAAAATGTGAGGGTAATAAATTATAGGGATGGGGGGGGGGGGTATCATTCCTGGTTGGATATTAGGATATTGATAACCATCAAGAGGGAGGGAGATCAGAAGTGATACAATAACTAGATATATACTGCTGCTACCTACTGAGGGTGAAAACTCAACAACACCTGACACTAACCTCATACATGAGAATTTTCTTATACCATGTCACGTTATCTTTGATGTATTTCTTAACAAGTGTTGCCTTGTCTTCTTCAGCTGCCTGTAAAAATATTCAACAAATATGACTAACATTTATTATCTATGACTATGAGGATCATAGGGTGTGGTCAATATAACAATTGATTTACATTTTAGACTCAAGAATCACAGGGTGTGGTCAATAAAACAATTGATTTGCATTTTAGAAACACAGCCTACAGATGTTTAAGATAATTTTACTATCGATTGCATTGACCCTCCCCGTTTAAGGGATTACCGATTTGTTATATTCAGTTCACTAAGTCTAAGGTTTCTTCTGGGAATTGAAGGCATAATTCCCAAAGTATATATGGATTAGATTAGATCTTACATGTATTTGTTCAGTTAGGGTAAACGCTGGATATCCCTGGCGCCATGATCAATCTCCAACTGTTATCCAACCTTGACAAAGATTCTAAAATCATCTCAACTCACATTTTTTTTACCTCTATCATTTTAAGGACACCATAATTGGCAATGTATTATATTTCATAGTGCTATGACTCTGACATAGTTGTAATATTTGAACATGATGCACGACTACCAAAATATCAAACACATTACAAACATTTTTTTTTAAATTCCATGTTGGCAACTCTCTGACTGATTGTAAATATTGAGGTTGCACTTCAGTAGAACTGACCACAGATTTTAAATTAAATTGATATTTTCATGAGTCTGCTTTGAAAAGTTAGATAATCCTAAACTAGACTAGAACATACATTATTGGAAGCTATTCATAGAAATCACACAAAGCAGCTCAATTTTTTTTCCATTCATATAACATCTATTATAAACAAAGAGATAATTCTAACCTGCTGTGAGGCTGTGAGATCACGATCATCATCACCATCACTATCTGCTCCCTCCTCCATTAAAATGCTTTCTCCAAAATCATCACCACTTTCTGAGTCACTACATGTAAAAATTCACAGCAAGCATCATTTAGAGGACAGCATTACTCACAAAACAGCATATGCATTTGTGTTGTATAACAACCCTTTTGTTGTACAATGTACGTATACAATAATACATGTCTATGACCTTTAATTGTTTATAATTTATTCAAAATGGCGTCTAGTCATGAATATTAAGTAGCTGCATTCATACATAGCATTTTCAGGGTTGAACATGGAACTACAAATTAATGCACCGTCTGAGTTTTCAGAACTGTTCAAGAACATATAAAAATATTAAGATCTCTAAGTTCATACCACCAATGGATGGGTTTAAACTAAATTTCTGAGATTCAATTTTCCTGAATATTGTGATTACTCTATGGCAAATAAATAATGCACATTTACAAGCTATTGTGCTATCATTGCATCAGAAAGAGAAATGGTTTGAAAAATGGCATCAAATATCTTTTTCTGGGGTTGTAGATGTCATTTTAGTATGCATATCCTAAAATAATATGTCAACAAATCATTAAATTAAATATATATATTATGATACCTAAATATTAGGTTTGAGTTCTTCTAATAGCAAGTGACTGTTAAGTTTACTTCAGCAAGTAGAATACTCCAAGGAATTTTTTTAATGTAGCAAAAAGTTACCCTCAAATTTTGTTTTATACATGTAGCAATAATTACCCTAAAGTGTGTACACGCAGCTTGTGCCCTCCTACCCATTAGCCCTTTAAATGGTCATTTGCATGAGAATTTGGTATTTATTTTGGATTTTGAATTGATAATCAACTGTACTATTGAAATGAAAGAGAGAAAAAAATACAACGTCTAGGGACAAAATAAAATTCTGGTGAGGACCAAGGACAGTAGTTCTTTCTGAACTAATCAAGGTTCAAGGCCCTGACTGACATGCTTAATATAATGTATTGCTGGTTACACTGTTATAAAAAATAAATATATACATAACAAATGATCTTTATATACACACACATCACACTCATAGAAAAAAAAAAAAAACTAATTATACATTCATACACACGCTAAATATTCATAAACTATGTTTTCCTACTTGAAAAAATCAATGTAACATAACATATTACAAATCTTTGTTTGTAACTCAATACATTGCAAAACATTTTTAAATATGTGTAAAATGTTTGTTATTGTACATACTATAACAAACTTTTTGCATCTTTTTGCAAATTTAATAAACAAGATTTTGGTATATGTTATTTCACATTGTTTTTTTCAAGTAGAAAAACAGAGTAAAGTTGTTACATAAATTAAAATTCCCAAATAAATACCCAATTGTAATCCATATGACCACTTTAACCTTACCTATCATCTGTGGTGTTAACTCTTTCAGTTGATGCATCAGATTCTACTGTAACTCCTTGGTTGCTTGGCTCATCTTTACCATTGTTGGCTTCATCTGTGGTTGATATACTTGCACCTATTTCTCTGTCAGTTGACATGCTAGCAGCAGTGTCTGTTTGTTCCTTTGATTTTCCTGTGTATAGCAGTAAATTAATGATATGAGAATTTTCAACATCACAAAAATAAAATAACTGCAGCTGTCTATTATTTGATAAAGTGAATATATTTCTAGGGGAAATTTTTAAGTTGGATTCCAAAATGAATCAAAATTACCTTGATGAGTGTAATCATATATGGTCTTCAGAATTGTGACTGCCTTCTTTCTTGGCATTGCTCGCACTCCAAACTTATTGAGTTCTCCCTAGAAGAAAAATATATTATTATACGCTGAGTGACAATGGCTGGGTTTTTGTTCAGAGTGATATGTTGTTGATAGCAAGTTTTCTGGGTTTTTTACTAGGGGTTACCAACCAAATGTATAATATCTGATTGGCTGGCTCTCATGCAAGATTTGAATAATTGTTTTCTAATTGGCTATCTCTTTGGCAAGATTTGAGCATTTGTTTCCTGATTGGCTAGCTAACGTCTTTGAACCATTGACTTCTGATTGGTTAAGTCTTTGGCAAGATTCAAACAATTATTATCACATACATACTTACATACATACATACATACATACATACATACATACACACACACATACATACATGCATGCATGCATACATACATACATACATACATACATACATACATACATACATACATACATACATGCATGCATGCATGCATGCATACATACATACATACATACATACATACATACATTCATACATACATACATACATACATACATACATACATACGCACGTACGCACGTACGCAGGCAGGCACACGCATGCATGCACGCAGGCAGGCAAACAGCCATCCATCCATGCGTGCACACGCACACACACACACACACACTCTTCAGGTGCTGAAACATCAAAAAGTTAAACCAGCAGCACAAATTTAGTATTTCCATTTCACTGCTCTACATAAGGTAAAAACATGTAATAGTATTTGCGACGGTCAGCTCAATTTCATAAAATATCCATTCCACTTATTAAGGTACCAGGACTTTCAGACTAAACATATTGAGCTGTGTTGTCTTACCTTTAGTATCGGTGTTGTCATGTCACCATAGTCAGGCATTGGTGTAATTGGACCTTCCGGTGTCTCAGAACTGACATCAGGAGTGACTACTACTCCAGGCTCTGTAAAACTGGGTGCTTTGGGAGTAGAATACTGACTTTGCAATGGTTGGTCATCCTTCCTCTCAACATCTAAAATGTCTGCCAGAATCACAAGATGGAGGAAGAGACAGATGATTGAAAAATCTGAGGATCTTATACTCTTAATATAAATGTTCACTATATACATTGTCAGGATTGAAATGGTCTTGTTGGCATCTTTCAATTATGTTGTGTTAAAAAACCCAACAATTGATAGTGTTTTGTAAAGGGTGATAAATATGTCAAATCTACCTTCAGTGAGAAAGAGACAGACAATTTAACCAACTTGAGAGACTTACTTACATTATTGCAAACAATGATATAAATGATCCTGCTTGTCTTCTATATTTCAGTTACTAGTATGTTGCATTATACAAGGCCATTGACTGTGTTTTTGCTATGGCCAGGTTTGAATGATATGGGATTTTGCACGTCTGAGAAATCACATAATACAATTGCATACATGGAGGCACAGACACATGGACACATGGACACAGACTGACAGACAGACAGTCTCTTGTAATAAACACAACACTAGTTCTTACCGTTCGGATTGGTCCAAATTAAACTATCATCTAGACCATCTGTTATAAAGCTACCACCAAGACATTCATCCTGCACTAAAGGTCCTGTAGTATTAGCTTCGTTTATTGCAACCACTTCTTCAATGTCATCTGATGGGCCATCATCCTGAAATTTGCGCAGAGTGGAAACGTAACAACATCATATATGTAAAGCAGGAAAAACATCATTGCTTTAAAGGCAGTAATTCGTTTACTGAATTGTACATGATGTCTCTGACATTGGTTACCAAGGTAACCTGACATGGGTTATCATTACAGTAGAATGCACATCAGAAATAGACTCTCTAAGTTTTGCTGTTACTTTATTCAAACCAACCTATTCCTGGTTAAAATCATTTTAAAAACAATCAGGGTCACTGTTTAGGTCAAAATAACATCAAACTTTAGGAATTTTGGAATCCAATATGGCCGCCAATTTTGGAAAACAAAAGTTCGGTGATTTCCTTGAAAACAACATCGTAAACCCTAAAATTTCTTTTAATATTGTATTTCAAAAGGATCAGGAACAAGCACAGTTTGGAGAGAATTGAAGAACTTTGATTTTCAAGGAATTTCTCACCTTTATAATTAACATTCAACTATGAACTACCCAAGTTTATTTGCTCACCTGTTGAAGGGTGTCATTCATTATACACATATCAACATTAAAACCACCATCATCCAAGAAGTCCATAGTACTGTCATCAAGTATGTCATCAGCTTTTTTAACCTCTTGACTCTCTTCAAGAATGTCTTCAGTTTTACTATTACCATCATTCTCTTCAAGAATATCCTCACTTGTACTATTCTCGTGACTATCTTCAAGAACAAGAATATCTTCAGTTTTGCTATCCTCATCATTCTCTTCAAGACCATCAGCAGTTTTGCTATCCTCGCCATTCTCTTCAAGAACATCTTCAGTTATGCTATCCTCGCCATTCTCTTCAAGAACATCTGCAGTTTTGCTATCCTCATCATTCTCTTCAAGACCATCTGCAGTTTTGCTATCCTCGCCATTCTCTTCAAGAACGTCTGCAGTTTTGATTTTGATATCACCTTGACTACTTCCTCTATCCTCAACTATCATATCTTCATCATCTCTAATTTCTTCAATGCTGTCATCTATATCACCTCTTTCGATTTTTCCAATCCCATCACCACCATTGCCCCTTTTGGTTTCTTCCCTCACATCATAATCATTGTTACCATGGTTACCTTCTTTTGTTATTTCCTTCCCTGAATCATCACCACCATCTATGTTTAATTCAACTTTTTCCATTCCATCATTACTGCCACTACTGTCTTCATCAGTTCTTTTCTCAAAACCATCCTCACTATTGTTACCATGGCTACCATTCACATCACCATCATCATCACGATGACTGGTTTCATAACTCTTAGAATGCGTTACATCAGATTTAGCAGTGTGACCTTTGACATCTACTGTTGTACATGCTTGGATAGATTTCTGACTGCTTGACATGAAACAGTCTTCAAGAATTAAAATGGGAGTCTTCAACAGATGTTGCAATGGACCAAATTTAGGGGACAGGCTAGGTGATAGACTTACACTGTGAGACTTTCTTTCCGGTGTTAGTGTCTTGGATGCATACCTCTGTGAACTAAGAGACTGACTTGACAAGCTGGCTCCGAAGATCGGTGACTTTGAACCAGCTGCTTCTTTGCTTTCCGTCTTTGAGCTGGCTCCAAAAATGGGTGAGCCTGAGCGAGCTGCTTCTTTGCTTTCCGTCATCTCATCATCAGAACCACTGCTTATGACGATTTTATCCTCTTTCTCTACATCTTCCATTTCAACATCATCTGGTGAGGATGGAGAAAATTTTGACATGTTCTCCTTGCTACTGTCGGAAAACTCAGCTTGGTTGATATCTTGTTCGTGTAATTTCAGTCTTTGTTTACATGTGCGTTTAAACTTTGGTGATACTTGTTGTTTTGAAGATAAGGCTGCTGATGGCAGTGTTTCTTGCTGCGATGACAATGATGATTTTGATTTTGTCGATGGAGATGACACTTTTCTAGGAGATCTTCCTTTTTTCCTTTTCCTTGCAATACGCGTTCTAGTGCTCAGTACTTCAGGTGTCACTGAGAATTCATCCTGCTTTGTAGAGGACTTAATATGCGGTGTGCTATCATCATCATCATCATCACCAAAGAGCTCTGGAGTGACAATGGTATCAGTATCTACTGATTTTGACCGAGTCGATATCGGAGTCTCAAACAGACCAGAGTTATGTCTTGTGTTTCTCACACTTTGGTGATCTAGATGAGCTGATTTAGATAAACGTTTGCATCTAATCATACCTTCGCTATCACAATCTCTGTCTCTATCAGCATCTTTCATACTGTTCGAACTATGACTTTTAATTCTTGCAGACTGACGTTTCCTGTTGTACTTCCTCTTGGTGGAGCTATTTTTCTTACGACTGTTCATTTCCGTGTTATGACCTTGCGGACTTCGACCTTTAAACTTTGTAGTCTTTGCATTTGACTTCTTTGACCTTGACCTTTGTGTTGCAGCCCTTTGTGTACTCATGTATTCGTATACATTATCGAGTTCTTTTTTGAATTGTTCAGAATCTTCATCATGGTCACTTGATGATGCGGAGGGTTCTCGTGAACTGTTTTCACCTCCCCAAAGTGAATTTAGCAGATCATCTACATCTTTTTCAACAAATTCTTTGTCCTCTCTCTTCTCATTCTCCGTCTCTGTTGTATTAACTTCATCATTTGAATGACCCCATCCATGTATATTGGACTTCTCATCTAGTATTTCATGGCATCTCTTTTGTAAATCATAAATTTCGAACCTGCAAAAAATTCACAGAAATGAGACGGTTCCATCATTATTGACACAGAAAATTCCTTCTTTGTGAAGAATAGTACATGTGGGTAGGCAAGTCATAACATCAAGCTACCCCCTCCCCTCTACTTTACCTACTTTAAGAGTGGATGGAATGGAATGGAAACAAGAAATAAATAGAAAATTAAAACCCCCACTGGGTTGTTGGTGGCCAAGTGGTTAAACCACTTGCCTCTTACCACTGCGGTCGGGGTTCGAACCCCATTCAGGGTTCGATTAAATTTACCACGCTGTAAGTAAGAAGAGTGTCGTTCAGTTTGACTCTACCGAACAACGCAGGTTTTCCATGGGTACTCTGGTTTCCTCCTGCATTAACACTGAACCCATGAGGGATGGCCCTCACTGGACTTCTTGGGAAGTGTTTATGCTTAAAGAACTATCCAGTATAAATAAAGATTATTATTACCTTTCTGCAAGTTGTAAGATAGACCCAAGGCAGTGTACTGGTATGTCTATTTTAGCTGAGTAGATAAACTTTAGGACACACATAGCATCATCAAAGGACACATCAGGCCACTGTATATGGATCTTTCCTTTGCTATGGTGACCTTTAGCTTCTGTCAACATCTGAAAGTAATAAGCATCATAATTTTCACATTTTTTACCAGATAATAATCTTCTTATAAGACACACCCTTTCGAGAGAGCTTATTTGTGACAGTGTGAATAGGCACCAGTCTATAAACGAACAAACATTACATTTACTCATGAAATGATGTATTAAATGAACATTTCTACTAACAGTCAAAAAATTTCATCCAATGACACCCCTAATGCCATGTGGCCTTTAACCTCTGATCTACCTGTGCAAGAGCCTGACATCGTGACCCCAACATGAAGGCATGGCTATGAATAGTTTGAGCTCCGTCGACATGAATAACAACATCACTGTAGTCTTTGCAGTTGACCATAGCTGACATATCATTCACCAACTGCTGCTGGTAATGACTCTATACAAATTAAAATGAAAAAAAAAATACATCAAAAACCCTTACACACAAAAAATGGATAGCTTTTCCATGAATCATGGCTATTACAATTAAAATCAAAATAAATTATTTTGTATTTCTTTGTCAGTGACTGCACATTTGCTTTTCTTTTCATTCTAAACTTTCTGTACTGCTAATGTATTAATTTTTGACAAATGTGCCTTACAAGCCCGATGGAATGGGAGAAATTACCTTGAATCACTGTAATAAAATAATCGACTCTATTACTACTACTATAAAACTTACATAAACTTGACTTGTTTTATCAGCAACTTGTATCGGGGTCTGTGTTTTTGATGGGGATGTGATGCATTCACCTTCTTCGGCAAGGTCTGCTAGCATCTGTACAGTTCTACCAAATGCTTGTGTACTGAAGTCTTCATCAGTGTCGGCTTTCCTCTAGAATAAAACCACACAAAAATATGAAATTATAAGTATTGCAAAATGTTTTCACTGTGTGCTGCAACAATCGTTTATAGCTTTTGTATCAAGTGTAAACGTATACTATTTCAAATGCTTTACGAGCCCAAAGTGAGATTGCTCTAGTAGTCCGTCTTGGAATCTGCAAGTTGTCAGTTCAATTCAAGCCTGCCACTGGCATTTCTTTCTGAATGGCTACAGTCCCTGTACTGGGTAAGATTCAAAAAAGAAGTGTGCTCTAGTCAACCCAGCTGTATACATGTAATTGGGAACCTGGTATGACAGAGGACATTGATCCCATATGATTCAATGGCTGCAGCTGTACGATTGCATGTATTCTGGGATTTGTGAAATTCAAAAAAGGCCATTGTGCTATTCTTGGTGTACTCCAGTGGTAATAATTTGTGAAGTGCTTTGAGAAGGGTGTTGGAAAGTGCTAGATCACTTCTTATTATACACTTACTGCCTGGCTATGAGGGCACTAGTAGATGTATATTACCACGAGGGCTGTTATGCAGCAGCTTTTTCATAAGGCTGAAAGCTGAGGGAAATAGTTGCTACATAACAGCACGAAGGATAATATGACATCTGCTAGTGCCCGAAAAAGGCAAGGCAATATGCTGATGTCTATTATCCCAAGAACTGTTATGCAGCAGCAATTTCCCGAGGCTGAAAGCTGAATGAAATAGTACAGCATGAAGGGTAATATGACATCTGCTAGTGCCCAAATATGGCCAAGCAATAACCATTTTATATTGATGTCTATTACCCCAAGGGCTGATACGCAGCAGCAATTTCCTGATGCTGAAAGCTGAATGAAATAGTACAGCATGAAGGGTAATATGACATCTACTAATGCCCAAATAAGGCCAGGCAATAAGTATTCTATAGTAACAGATAAAACCTTTTCAAATCATCTACTAACAACAAATTGTCTACCAAATCAGCATGTATATCATATTACTAAATTCAGTAACAAACTAGTAATAAATCTTAATCAACAACATACACACCTTGACTGGTGTTCTCCTAGTACTCCGTTTCTTTTTGACTGGTGAAATGACCTCTCTCAGGTCATGTACATAGAATCCTTCAGCTGCATTACTTTCTGGATCATTCTCTCCAGTCAGCTTCCACAGTTGTCCTCTATCCTGTAAACACAATCCATATAATATTGTTCCTCAATTTAACCAAATGATGTATTTATTTATTCAGGACGATGTTGAATGCTCATAAGTATTCCAGTTTTTCCTACACGTGTCTGCATAAAATGATCACATTGATTACTTTGATCTACAGAAAATGTTATGACAACTTGTGGCAAGGCACTTTACAGCTTAGCTCTGGATGTATTGATAATTTTTTTTTTTTTTTTATAAAGTCTTGGCTGGTTACATACTTATATGTGGAAGATGTATCCCTCAATAATATATTTTATAGTCTTACAGCAGTTTTAATCACATTTCACTTTTTAGAATGGATAAACAGAGAAGCTAGGTGATACAGTCTATGCCTGGCATTTCGCTGTAACAGTAATGTATTCAAACCTAGATTAGCTTACGATTTCCCCCAGCAATGTTCTACCCAACTTAGATGTATCTACGTCCATCACCAAATCCATCCCTTTGTGATTGGCTGATCGTGTCTACTGAAATGGGTTCATTTACATTTATTGTCTTCTCAGAGTGGGTAAAAATTCAAAACCAATAAGAATTTTTACCTTCTTTCTGGCCAAAACCTTCACTAAGTAAAAGACTGCTAGTGAAATGCTAGGTGTAAGGGGCAAAGGCGATATCAAAAATACCGCCAATGGCGTTGTAGCACAACTGTAGTTATTAAAAATGTTTATCCATATGCTAGTCTATGCTAACAATAGGTGTTTATTTGCTGAATGACTATCCATTTGTCTATCCAACCATGTCGCTATCTTTGCAATATACGTGATCATTTGGCTGTTGCTATGGGCGTGGTCTTGTTGCTAGGAAAATTTACATACATTTTTTGAATGTTTATTCAATTGTCTATTAAACCCTGTTGTTATCTTTGTGAAATACACCACCGTTTGGCTGTTGCTATGGGTGTGGTCATGGTTACTAGGGTATTTGCATACATTTTTTGAATGTTTATTCATCTGTCTTTCTATTCCTGTTGTTATCTTTGTAATATACGTGATTATTTGGCTGTTGTTATGGGCGTGGTCTTGTTGCTATGCAAATTTACATACATTTTTTGGATGTTTATTCAATTATCTATTAAACCCTGTTGTTATCTTTGTGAACTACACCACCGTTTGGCTGTTGCTATGGGCGTGGTCATGGTTGCTAGGGTATTTGCATACATTTTTTGAATGTTTACTCACTTGCTTACCAGATGATGTTGTTATTTGACCAAAATATACTGCCATTTGGTTGTTGCTAAAGGGTGTGGTCATGGTCGCTAGGGCCAATTTTGTCAAAATGTTTTTAAGAAAATCTGCAGAATAACAGTTTCAGAAACATCTCACCAAGTTTCAGACTAATTGACCAAGTACTTTTTGAGATATAAGTTTTTGACCAAAAATGAACATTTTTACACCTAATTTGCATATCACTCATGGAATCATGGTATGCTTAATATTTCTTCGTCCATACATCCCTAGATACACTCCCATTAAATTTCAGCCCAATCTGCTCAGTAATTTTAGAATTATAGATTTTTAACCAAAATGACACATTTTTAGCCCTAATTTGCATATCACTGATGGAATCATCCCGTCATGAACAAATCTTACTTTACACCCCCTTAAGAATGTTCCCACCAAATTTCGCACCAATCTGCCCAGTAGTTTCTGAGTTTAAGTTTTTTGACCAAAAATCACATTTTTTGACCCAAATCACACACCTGTGATGCGATCATTTTGATTTGAACAATTTCCCAACTAGACACCCAAGGTAATGGACCTACCAAATATCGTGGCAATCGGTTCAGCGGTTTTTGACTTTAAGTTGTTTACACACACACACACACACATCCACACACACACACACACACACAGACAGAAAGACAGATGCCGGGCGATCCCTATAGCACTACTGAACAAGTTCAGTTGTGCTAAAAATCCAAACACAGCTGCGTTCTTGCCTAGGATAGTGTGGGGTTTGATAAGCATCAATTTAGCGTATGAAAAAGAACAAGACTATAATTGTGTTTAGTTTGATAAAACATTACACAAATACAGTGTATGAGTAGAACACTTTACCTGAGATTCTCTACACTTCCTATGAAGTCTGCTTCTTTTCATTGGTGGTGTGCATGCAGCTTCAAAATTTTCAAATTCACTCTGTCATGAACAATGGAAAATTAGCATTACATCGACAAAAGTAATTATCAAACATGAAAAATATAACTATTCTAACCATAAGTATTATTGTAGTAATAATATGGTTATAGCAATGACAATCGGTAAATAAAGACTGTCATTCTTTTGTAAAGTTGCAAAATGTTTTATTTGGAAAACAATTTTTCTTGAATGGATGAATATTTAATATATTACAATCATGAAAACCTGGAACAAAAGGTTGTCTGGTTTAACAAAAATCTTACTAACATTGCTACATTTATCGTCTTGCCCAAGATTTTTGATAGCCAGATGATACAATGTAGCAATGTTGGCAAGATTTTTGTTGAGCAAGATGATGAAACGCAGCACTGTTGGTAAGATTTTTGATAGCCAATTGATACAATGTAGCAATGTTGGCAAGATTTTTGTTGAGCAAGACGATCAAACGCAGCACTGTTGGTAAGGTTTTTTGTTGAGCCAGATGATACAATGTAGCAGTGTTGGTAAGATTTTTTGATAAGCCAGTCAATACAATGTAGCACTGTTGGCAAGATTTTTGTTGAGCCAAATGATGAACTGTAGCAGTAGTAAGATTTTTATTGTGCCAGGTGATAACACTTCAACCTTTAATACCTCCTACACAACAACTAAAAATGACATTCCTGTGAAGTCCTTCCAACATTTTTAATCATTATATAATATTAAACCTCTTAACTTGTAATAATAATAACAACAATAATCTTTATTCATCCAAATAAATTTGAAAGTTTTGGTCAATGGTCGCCGCAAAAGCAGCACCTTAGTGTTGACGAAGATGTAGTACTGTTGGTAAGACTTTTGTTGAGCCAGACAATAAAAATATAGAGGTGTTTAATTTTGTCAAGACAGATGATATTTTGTTTCAGGTTTCATGATTTGAATTGATTTTTTGTGTTTATAACCTGGCAATGGTCATACAGATTACTGGATTTCTCAGTAAAGTCATCAATATTTGGTTGTAACCTACTTGTGTCAGAATAGAGGACACCTTCTCGGCTAGCCCTCTCTTGATCTCCTCCTGTGATTTCAGCAGCAGAGGTGGTACAGTTGTAAGTCTGAAAGGTAAACACATAATTTTTTTAACATTTTTTTTTAAAGATCTGCTAATCAAATTTATTAGCTCATCAACACCGTACAAGAAGCATGTGCTAGATGTATCTGTTTTAATGTGTGCAAGTCGAGTTGTAAATGTTTGAAAAGAAAATATGGAATTTATACCCAGGTCTTTCTATGTCTGAATACTTGCTCTGTTGCATGCGCATACTACCGGTAGCGCTATTTGCATTGCAGTGCATTACCAAAAACATTGTTGCATACCTGCATGCAAATGAAGGCAGAGTATTATTTTTACAGAAATTTGCTTTTTCGGATAAACATATGTAATAATAACAGAACCCCATATTTGCACTCGTGTTTGCAATGTTTTCTGCTGCCCTTTCACTCACTACACTCATGAAAGTAATGCTGCAGAGAACACTGCAAGCATTCATGTAAATACCCCGAGTACACCACACTTGCACTTGCATGTGATGGGGTTGTCATAGTACTGGTATGAATATAAAACACACTGGTCAAATATGATATGTTGTGTATATATCAAGCAATGGGCAGACAGGTGTTGAAATCAGAAATGACAGCAAAGTATACCAGGACCTTGGTGAAATCCAACTCTGGCAAACTTACAAGAGAACAGACTATTTGTACATGTTAAATCACTTACTTATTCTTGGCACCTCTTCTACCCCTTCTCCGCTTCCCATACTCTTGTTCTTGTTTGGACAAAGATAAAGACATTGCTCTGGCCAAGGCCATTTGTTCATCTTGAACACTGGAACAAGAAAAAATATTAATACATGAATTAAAAAATCATACACTTGCGCAATTGCTTCTGCCTATTTCAAGTTTTTCGTTCACCAGCTCCGTTTGATACAACCACACAGAAACCAATAAGAAACTAAATGTTCTACACTAAGATAGTAAGATTGAAATATCTTGCTACATTTTGTCTATTATGAAATAAACTATTGAAACGTACTGCTACTAGACACAGCCATGTGGGTGCCAATGTTTTGATGTCTGCATTTGATATCTCCATGGCGGCATGTTACGGAAGTTCATTCCATTTAGACCAAATGTTGCAGGAAAATGTATTCATTCAATTTGGCTACCTTTAAATATAACATGTGCAATTTCTTCTTGGCTTCTGTGTAGTTGTAACAAACAGAAGCGATGAATGGCAGATTTTAAAATGATCCATTCTTATTATTAGCATATACCGGTAGGTGACTGGAAGAATACAGGTAATAAATTGTCATTTATACAACCCTAATTATAGATATTTGTAACATCAACTGTGACTGACCATAATCGCACACTTTGCCTCATCCACATCATGTATTAGGAATAGATAAAAAATTGCCCTACAACTTGTGTTAACTTGGGTACATGTCAATTTATACATCAAATAACTCATTTGATAATAAAATTTTATACATGTTTCAAGAAACCAAACAGTTGAATGTACAGCTCTATAAAGGTCTGGGGAGAACCCTGTCTAAGGTGACTCATCACCCCAGATGTCTTCATAGGCCCAAACAGTTTACACAAAGAAAAATGTGAACATCACCTGATTTAGAATTCATAGATTCAAATACAATACACTCAAGATTGAAGTAAGTTGTGTGTTTCCAAAGACAGCATAAAAACAAAAGTGTGTGAAGTTAGAACTAATCAGGCTACATACCTTGTGGGTGGTTTTATTTTTCTTGACTTTTTGGTCTTGGTATTCTGTTCTATTGGATTACTACAGTGAAAGCAAACATTGACCATAAATCCAAAATTAATATTAAACAACTATGTGTGACAGTATGTGACAGTATAAAAATTGCACAATCTGAAACAAAGTCAGCAGAATGTTTTCGTAAGTTGAGAATGCAACCAACGTTTGCCATGAAACCATAGCAACTGATGATTTACTCAAAGACAGTACTAGTACTCAACCTCTCATGATCCAAAAGTTGCCCCTGAACAGCACTCCTACTGGCCAAACTGTAAATCTTTTGTCTTTCTTGTAACTGGGATATGGCGTATTAAATTTGCAAGTTTAGGGCAGGGCTGTAAATAGACACAAGAAGTTTTTGATTATCTATCATAGCATCTAAACTTTGTTATTTTGTGAGCTTACCTAGTCTCTGATGAAGGCTTGGTTGAAACACTTGTATCCCCAGGAACCACAGACGACACTGCCTGCTTCTGTTGTCTTATCATTTCCATAACTTTAATTGTAGAAACGTTGTTCTTCATCGCACATTTCTTGATGTGGACTTGTGGTACCTGGTTTGTTAAAAATTTGAAATCTGATCATCTCATACATAAAGAACATTTGACAGTGCTATGTTAAAAACACAATGACAACATACATGTACACTACCCCCGGGTGCAATAAAAGTACAACATGTGTGTACATATTAAGCAAAGTGTATGAAGACACACACTGTGGTACATAGATTCAGAAACCAAAACACATGCACATTTTTAGTGTTCTCATCAGAGCTTATAGGATTTTGGAAAATATCATTACAACAAATCAAAAGCAATTGATAAACATAATGAAAGAGCTTATGTTTGTGCAAATTAGCCAATATGCTACAAGAATATCCTGGAGATAACACTGCACATGTACATATATACTACTATATAAAAAAACATGTGCATGCACAATGTGCATGCACATTCATACACACACATGCACACATGTGCACACAGACACACATACATACACATACACATATATAATGTATACATACATATTCCATACATACATTACATACATACATACATACATACATACATACATACATACATACATACATACATACATATGCATGCACACAGGCAGACAGACAGACAGACAGACAGACAGACAGACAGACAGACAGACAGACAGACAGACATACAGACAGACTGACAGAGTTTCAACTTACTTTCATTGAGTGGATGTTCTTTCCACAAATAGGACATCCATCACTTGGACCAGTACTACTTTCAACACCTCTTTCACTTATGATTTCAAACAGACTCTTCCTTCCTGGTGGTTTGCCTCTTGGCCTATCAGTAGTTGAAGTTTGTCTGGAGGAACTACCATCAATACAACTATTAATGTGAACAGCCCTCCTCTGTTCACTCATGTGTGTCAGATCCTTCTCACAAATCTGACATGTGACCTGCTCTGATGATGATGTCATCAACACAGCACTCTCCTTTTTACTTGTCTTGACAGTTTCCAGTCCTTTAGGGGTTGGGAAACCATTCCCACCTGAAATACTCAAATCAATGCATCTATTAACGTGTTGGCTTTTCCTCTCAGTTGTCATGTAAGACAAGTCTTTGTTACAAATCAAGCACACACATTCTTCGCTTGAAACAGATTCCTGGCTTTCACTCTGCTGTATTTGTTTGGCCAACTCTGCGTCTTTCCTTTTCTCAGCTTCAATTTCTAGTCTTTCTTCTTCTTCTATATGTTTAGCTAGTTCTGAATCGTTCAATTCTGATGTTCTCTTTCCTTTCAAGGGGCTATAGACTGTGAAAACAAAGGGATAATGAAAACATCAATCAACAGTGATACACATAAGAGCCACAGTCTAAGGAACTGTGAGAGCTAACAACAGAAAGGAGCATTTAAGATTGCCATCTTGTAAATATTGCTATCTTGGTATAAAGCAGAATATCTCATGAATTTTTTTTACAAATTTTTAAAAAGAAAATTCCATATTTGTGGCAAGTAATTTTGCCCATTAGGAGTTGATTGAAAAATGGTTTCAAGTTAGGGGGTTCTAAAACCTTAACTTCCTCTAATCTTCCAACTATTTTTCCTTCACTTACAGTTTTTCACAATGAACTAGATGCATCATTTTGACCACACACAAGTAATCAATATCAAACTCAAATTGCACCTAATATCCTTTGCTCCAAAATGGCTACTTTATGAAATTTCAATAAAGTTTTCATTCCACTGGCTAATATTTTGCTTCCCTCTGGCAGCACTGAGTTTGACAGTACCGAGAGTACAAGTCTCTATTTTGCTACAATTTCATGCACCCCATGACCTAATAAACAAATGATACTGACCTTTTGATCTTTTTACAGAACCAGAAGTCACGGTTTTCCGTTGCAGTGAATAGTTACCATGGAGACAAGTCTTGATGTGAGCTTGCATCTCGTTGATCGACGAAAACACATCTTTACACGTTGGACAAGTGTGACCTCTACAGCTCTGTGCAATGTCATTCTCCGTTTCATCGCATACTTCTTCTGTTGGAACTCGTCTTCGTTGTGAGCGTTTCTTAAGAAGTGTTTTTGTAGACAGCTGCTGCTTCTTAGATGGACGACCGGGACCTCGTTTCTTTTTCACGAACACATCCTCGAAATCGTCCTGATCCTTAGGACTCATGAATATTTCTCGGAGTTGAGTTTGTTTGTTTGTACGTCTGGCTCTCCTGAGTACTCTTTTAGCACAAATTTCAGCAGAAGTAGGTGTACTTTTTCTGCCGTCTCTGTTTTGTTTGTCAGGAGTGTCGCGATATCCTCGGTCACATTCAGTTGTTGGATTTCCTTTATTGTCTTTACTCAATGGTTTATTTGAACTACAGTACGCTTCTACGTCTTGCATAGAAAACACTTTTTCAGGACTGAAAGCGGTGGGCAGTTTATCCAGTACAATCTTAGGCTTTTTATTTTGATGATTCATGATTTTATTTACAATTTTTTTGTCTTTGTTTTCTTTTTAGTGTTTTTTTTTTTAACTACAAAGGTTTATATCTACAAAAAAAGTTGCAACTAAAAAATAAGGAACACTGTTTTTAACTTTTCTCCTGTTCAAACAACTACATTTTTCCTTGTGCTTGCTGTCTTGCCTCTAACTTTCTTGTTCTTTCGATGTTAGCTCGGTCAACAGATTCAAAGAATTCCTCTCTGGTTTCTCTGTGCTCTGCAGCCTGCTGCTCTCGTATCTCTTCAACCTCAGGCCAGAAAGAATGCCTTAAAAAAAATATATGAAAGAAGCAAACTTTTTATTACAGTAAATTTATCAAAATAGTCACAAAAACATACTCTATCGAGATCATCAATAACAATATCCATTACACCATGCACGAGCCAGGTTGAACAAAAAATATGGAATATATACTCTGGTCATTCTACGTCACAACAACGCAGGTTTATGTCACGACAATGCATATCTACATCATAGGTTCTGCCGTGTGCAAAAAACGTTCAATTGCCATTACTTTGACTGATTTTTTTTTATATTACTGGCGATGGTATAATTATATTATTCCCCAACATTATTCTTCATTCAGCCGGAAAATACTCATGACCTAAGGGTTGTCACTATGAGTCACTACAAAGGCCCCTTAGGTCACTCGTATTTTCCTTGGCTGAACGAAAAACAATGTTGGGAATAATATCTAAATGTTACACATGCAAAATGTAATGTTTGGACATCAACACATATTCTTTCTTGCTCCGAGACATTTCAAACACCAAGATAAAATATCTACTCTACGTGTTTGTCAATGCCTTGTTTTAATATTTTCATATGTAAATAAAATCAACACAGTCACTACTTCTAACTTTACGACTGATTTTTTTCTTAAATACTCTGTTTTGCAAAGATGTATGTGTAGTTTTAATGAACTTTCGAATTTGTATCCTGAGATTGAGATTCATTCTAATTTAGGTACTTTTAAAGGTCTTGTTAGGTCTTTTCAACTTAACCCTAGGCCTTAGTTAGCAATTTTTTTTTCTCTCTGTGTTGTTCTAATTTTGATGTCAATAACTTCACCTGTATGTTTGTACTTGATGTAACTGTAGTAAGTCTTATTGCTGTATTTTTAAGGAGCCTGTAAATGGGACGTGCTCCCGTTGGTTATCCTGGAAATAAAATAAAATAAAATAAAAATGTACAGTATCACTAATGGATATGTACCTGGATAGGAAAGCAAATCCAAAACCTCCAAGAAGTGTTCCAAAGATAATAGGAAACCTCCAACGCATGAACTTTGTGACTTGAACCATGCTGGACTTTACATGCAAGATGATGTCTGCTCTGAAAATAAGAAACTTTTGTAATAAAAATCAAATGAAGCAAAGATATCATGAATAAAAAAATTTAGAAGGCCGTGAAATTTGTCAAATATTCAATATAACAGACGTACATTATACATTTCCAAAATAAAGTGAACAAAAGTATGAAGGGCAGAACACGCAATTGAAAGCATGTCAAGAGTTGTTAAGCAGGTTTGAGAGTCTTAGCGGAAATATAACATAAATGGAACATGCATAGCAAATTTATCAAAGCTGAAGTACAAAATAAAATAGCAGCCTCTTGAATTCAATGACTGACTGGTACCATTTGAGTGTCAAATACATAGTTATATAACTTATATACAAACTTTGAGAGATATAAAGTATTGTTTAACCCTTTAAAGCCTGTTACCCAAAATTTAGGGTCTACATACAGAAACCAAGGGTTAAACACATTGTAGGTGGCCATTTATCTACAGTATGAAGCCTAATTAAAAAAAATTGTGTGGTTCCAGTTACACTCAATTTTCGAATAGGTGGGGTAGGTAGATTTTCATTTTCTGTGTGAGTGTCTAGTTCAGGTTTTCCATTGTTTTCCAAATGGTCTCTGTGTTGTTTTAATATTTCTTCGTATAAGATGTACAGCCAATACAGATTGGAAGAACAGTTTTTATGTTGTCTTTTTAAGTTGATGTCAGTTTCTGCATCCACTATTTCTTGTAAGACTTCACAATTTTTGCAATTTTATTATTTATTTTCTCGAATACCTAAAAAAGAAAATTTAGGATCAGCACTTGAAATCTAGGTGGGGTTGGGTAACGGAAACCAAACAATTATTTTTTGTTGTTTTTAATTCTCTCGCTGTATAGTTTCACTGTCAATTAACGAGTAAGATATAATATGTCCAAAAATATATTTGTTGATATTTGGTAAATAAAAAAATCGTGCTTTCTATACATATAATTCGTTACCTATTTATGTTACCATGTAAAGGTCGTACACTCTCTACTCTACATAGGAACTACGGTATGTTAACTCAAGACTGTTGTGTTGAGTTTCGGTTTCACTGTGCCTTGCAATTAATATTTATTTACAACGTGTCAGGCGCTGAACACTCCGAGTGTTTTGTTATGTTTCATTCTTGGTACAGAAATTCTGGCGCCCTTTCTGTATATTGCACACTACGGTACCCAGTGACCATGGATTGGTGATAACAAATGGACGCGAAGCTTTGCGAATGTGGACCTTGTACATGTGCCTGGCCATTATTTACAACCCTTAATCACGCATGGCGATATGCATGATATGGCGTAAAAAAAATACAAATTTTAAGTTGGGTAACGTTTTTTTTGTTCTCCTAGATAGAATTTGATATTTTCTCAGATAATTTCTACCATTATCTGTAGATAAATTATTTGACAATATGGCAATATATCGTTGACGATGTATGCACACTTAAAACGCGAAATTATGTGGTGTAAAATAGTCTTACCTTTGCTGCGTCCGCACGATGTCGCACGTCAAGTACGCTTATTGACCCCACTGTAACCTTTGCCATTCGACCTGAATAGCGCCATACACGACAAAATGTTGAAATGGACGATGTTTATGTGGGAAGAAACGCTGAGCCTTGGCAACAGCCTTATCACACGAAGCCCTAGACATTATTATTCCGCTATACCTGTATGTTTTACTAAAACCAAACAAAATAAATACTTAATTCTAGGATCGGTAAATCTTCATTAGAATTAATTTCTTTAACAACAGTGAAAGTATATATCATTGAAAATAAAAAAATTTCAACAGGGTACTAATTTATTTAGGCGGACGTATAGAAGAGAACACAAGTTTGCAAAGAGGTTCGAGGTAAACTATCAAAATGGCGCAGAACAAGTATGATCTCCTGCTCGTACAGACAAAAACAGATAAGAAAATAAGAAACCAACCATGGTAAGCCATTTATTTAATTTTTTTCTAACAAATGATATAACTGCCAAATGTTGATCTCGTGAATTTGGCGAATATGTCGACATTCCATGAAAACATGAGTGATATAGAGTTAGCGATCGTGATAGACATTGGTTATTTTGTTGTGATAATTCGGTGTACATGTCCTTCTACTGCACTAGCTCCATGATTGTACTAACACTACACACGTATTGCGTATACTCTGTATATTCAACCTCAAACTCTTTTATAAAGTTAAGGGATTTCTTTGGGTACTAGTGGGTCAGGTTGTTGTTTTTGTTGTCCATCAGCTTACTTTACAGGAAGTAACGTTGCAAATACAATGGAGGCAATGTTGTGTGCATGATGTACATGTATATATGTTTTTTTATGGTTTCGTTTTTATCACTTTGTCATACAGTTGAAAATACGATTGCACTGTGAAATTTCCTTAAATATAGAAAAAAAATTGCGTAACTTTAATTAAAAAGCTGTTTTGTGGAGGTGCACTCGAATAGCACATTAATGTAATTCAACATAGGACTTGGAAGTACACATTCCTTATACCATGGATGTGTCCCCTAATACTATAGTACATCCATGGTCATACAGATTTGGCAAATTGCAATAAATCGAAGAATGAGTAACAGATGATACAGTTTACAATATCCTAACTTTTGTATAAACAGTAAGACTACTATTATCCAAGCCACACTGGCATTGAAAGAAAAGTTTTAAAAGACAGTTAATCATACAATTTACAATTATGAACATGACATTTACACACGTCTTACCATTGATTCAGTACGCTGTGGCTAGTTTTAGTCTGCAGAGTATTTTACCATTATATTAGTATTTTATTATACATTTATGAATGCATTGCTGTATGTATTTCAGGTACAAAGAAAGACTCAAAATAAAGTATTTGAAATCGAAGAAGCCAACAGATGTATCTGGCACTCTCCTGGGATCACATTGGACATTTTTGAAAACTGGTTTAGATGATTTCAGAGATGGTTTGCCTCCTCCAGTTGAGGATGATATTTTTATCCAGGTGAGATTTCATGTCATAAAGGCCATCGGTGTACCTTCTATTAAAGCTGACTAGATGTGTCATTTACTCACAGCAGTATATTTTGACACACCAAAATTTGGGGTTCCCCTATCCCTTACTATACTACACTTACTGCCTGGCAATGAGGGCACTACACTAGTAGATGTCTATTTCCCTGAAGGCTTTTATGTAGCAACTGTTTCCTGAAAGCCAAGGGAAGTAGTTGCTACATAACAGCACAAGGGGTAATATGATGTCTACTAGTGCCCAAATAAGGCCAGGCAATAAGTGTTTTATAACACATCACATTCTCAGGCAAATATTCTTTCTATGGTCAAAGCAAATCTCAATAAGACTTCCATGGTACATGAGTATCGCCCTAGGGAAAAATATAATGTGACTAGTGCCCATATATGCAAATTAGGGTCACTATGGGTCAATAGTACATACCATATGATACGATCTAAGCCAATCACTGCAGGGCTATATGAAAAACGATGTGTTATAAAAATTTAATATATACTCTTGAATATATATATTGAATATATAATCTTGCCCTCTTAGAGTAACTTAATTTTATTTCTTTTTTCATCAAAACAGGGAAGCAAAGGACCAGAACCTAATGTGACTGGTGACTCAGAGCATAAAAATCCCAAACAAACAGTGAACAGGCATAGGTTTACCAAAAATCAAGTAGTATATTCTAAGACATTACCTTTACATGAAATGAGGAGAGATCATATAGATGAAATGGAATATGGTCTAACACAGCATCCACTAGCTTTGTATCCTCACCTTGAAGAATGTATGCCACCTGATGTAAGTCAATACTACATTTTTGGAGAGTGAAATATAGTCAATTTGGAACAGAAATATCAATTTAGATCAAAGCATCGCAATCATTTCAAATTTACCATTCCAAAATTGACTTTATTTCACTGTCCAGATTGATGCTGGGAAGACAATATAAACAATATATTGTCAATTGTTATCATGTTTTATACAAAATGTATCATTACATAATTTACTAAGAAGATATACACTAACTAAAACTATTGTCGCATCATGTCGATACAACAGTGATAAGCTATTGAAATTGAATGAATAGTGGTGTAATTTTAGTCTCAGTAGAGAGGCATTGCAGATGGTTGTATCGCCAGAGTTCCATGAACTTGCAGTGTACTGTTTATGAATTCCAATGTTTACACTATCTTGATCATAGGGATGATTAGAATCACACAACAGAGGAACCGCTATCACCCACTTGTGTAATCTACCACATTGAAGAACGATGGATTTTTTAAGTTGCACCTATCTTAGTAAACCAAGGCTTGATTAACAGAGTCATATGTATGTTCAGCATATGATATGCAAAGCCCTAAGGCCCCATGTGCAGTTTAGTCAAACACCAAATTGTACATGTCTCATGGCATGATAATGGAAGAGTTGCATGCTTGTGATTTTTACACCCTCTATACAAAGTGGTTACAGAAACAGGACAATGTTATTCCTTGAACTAGTAACTTATCATTTTTGAATGTTATGTGTTCATGCAGGTTTTTGAAGATGTGGTGGACCTTTTAGATCCTGAAATGAATCTAGGTAGTGAAGCTGATGACGAGGACTTTGATGAATTAGAAGACACATTCCCAGAAGATGTCTCCCAACCAAACCAACCACAAGATTCGTCCAATGAGAAAGACACACAGTCATCAGAACAGTCACAGGAGTAAGTCAATTTATCTCTACCTTGTAACTTGTATTTCTAAATTCATGTACCTTCATAACCTTGGTATCAGAGATGTGTTAATCCAATTGAAAAAAATGCATACTGTTTGAAATAACCTAGCTTGAAAGCATGGAGCTATCAGCTACCTATGTATCATACCCACATACTGCCCAGGGTGACTGGGACCCTTACAGTAAACATTGTGTAATTTGCAATAGGCTATATAGTGCTGCGACATCTATTACTGATGCAGTTCTTGTTTTTAATAAAGCCTGCATCAGTGACACAAGCATTTTTCATGAGTGCACATAGTACGTAAGAAGAACTTACCCTTTATGAAGAGAGTTTGATGAAGTACTTAACCTCTGTATTTGTTTTTTGTTTAACTAGTGTCCTACAACACAAATCAAATTATTTTTAGTCATATTACTGGCCCATTAAAAAAAAAGTTTCCTGTGTTAAATCCATTGTATATCAATGTTCCCCACTAGAGAGAAAGCTAACACTATCCTTGCCACCCAGACTGCCATGCTTGGCTGTTTTTTTTGCTGTGCTGCAACATTATTCTACCCCTTTGAATGATAAACAATATTAATACTTTCACATGAAGAGAATTTGTTGATTCCAATGTCCATACATGTGTGTATGTGTTAAATATAAACATGTCAGTATGTTTCAATGTTGTAGACATGCATATCGTATGTACAACATTATGCAAATTATATTATTGATATGTAAATTATTATGTAAATTAACAATCATCCTTTCAATCCATCCTGGGAGAACATTGTATATCCTCTAAGGATGTATTTTATATTATGTCTTCACGCCATCTTACAAAACCACATTTATATTCATTTATGCAGAGTTGATGAAGGTGCGACAAGAAATCCATATATGTGGTTACCAAAGAAAGAAGAAACTCAAAAAGATGATAAAAAACATGGCAAAAAGAGAAGTGATTCCCCTTCACAAGACGAACACATTAAAGAAGTTACAAAAGAATTCTGTGACTGGGTAGAAAGTTTAGGTGGTGAGAGTAACAATGTGGAAGAGGCTACAATCCATAGTTTATTTGCCAGTGGATATGAAACGAAACCAGCTTTGTCAGTGCCAATACATGTTGTTGAATTAACTAATGTGCCTCCAGAACTTCGAATGTCGGCTCAAGTCACTCCACAGGGGTCAGCACAAACTACAAGAAATGATGGCAAGCAGGATTGGGTAAGAACTAGAATCTGGTTTATTTCAATCTGTAAATCTGCTTTCAGGCAAGGATATTATGTATTGAAACATAGACAATGGCAGGGAAGATTGTCTATGATTGAAAACCATCAACAACAAATCCAGCTATAAGAAAAAAAATTAATTTACATGTAGGAGCAAAGTTTTGAATCTGGATTTTGACTTTGCTTAATGTTGATGTAACTTTTGACAATCTAAAGATTTGTTTCTGTAAGATTGAATTTTCATTTTAAAAAAAAACAAGGTTTATAATACAACCCTTGCAGTAGTTATGTAGATATGCCTGAGATCAAAACTGGCTTTGAAGGTGCTGAAAAGTCTTCCCCTTATGACTGTCAGACAATATCAAACCAACATACATACATACATACATACATACATACATACATACATACATACATACATACATACATACATTGATACAAAAACAAGAGCGGGTGCCTCTGATGTAGATTCTCAGGATACTTTTATCGAATGTCTGTGAAAATGAGTCATATGGTAAACAAAGATATGACTTTCACAGACATAAACAAACTGGTTAGAACACTGTATGAACCATAGACCCAACATGAAAGTAGGGTATGTCTATGTAATAACCTATTTCAGAGGCACTTGCTGTTGTTTTGTGTCAATGTATGTCAGTTTGATAGTGTGATAAGGAGAAGACCTTTTTTAAGTGTCAGCTCTTGATAAAACGATATTCTTAATGAGAGGCATCTCTGGACAACTGTTGTAATACTTTGTAAGTTGTAATACATGCACGTGTCATGTGAATAAATGTAAAAGTAAAATAAAATACATAAATGCGTTACTATATTTAGCTATACAGCAAGATTACATATGAACCAAATATGATATACTTTATTACTGCAGGCTGGTGGTGATGGTTATACTCCAAGTTGGATCAAACAAAATTATGGGGCGTGGTACTTAAATCCTAAAACTTGGAAAAGGAGGCCTGTTAATGAGGTGAGTTGAAGCTCAACACTACAAATTTGTCCATTATTTGTATTTAAGTTACTATTTTGTAAGTTTTGATAGACAAGCTGGGGTGATGATCTGTATTTGCTTTCTACCAGTAGGTTATTTGTTTGTACACAAAAAAAACTGCAAGTTGGGAAAAATAGGATGGAAGAATTTGACCAGTTTTCCCTGTAAGTTTTTTGAGATTGAGCAACTTAAAGGAGAAAGGGAAAAATGGAAAGAGTGACATGGTAACCGCGTTTGTGCAGTCACGGGGAGTTGTCCGGAAGCAATATAATTTGTTTATTTACAATGTGAAGCTAACACTTTTTACCTGCTCTTGGATGCTGAATAGAGAGAAATAAAACTCTTTGACAAAATTTTAGTTATACTTTATTTGTATATATTTTCTGTTTTATTCTTAAAACTTAGGTGTAAAGTTGTGCAAAACACAAAATTTGACTGTGAGGGAAGATGGAGACCTTGCGAAAGTAGGGCCAAAAATAAGCCCTAGAGGGAACACTGATTGTCACTAGCAAAAGATTGTAATTAGCTGTACTTGATGTGATGAGAAAGAATATAATTGAAACAAATTTAAATTATAGACATTTTGAATGACCTGTACTTCTGAGTTGCTGATAACAAACTTATGTGAGTGTTTTCTTTTACATTTGCCAGCCTTTACAAGATCCTAAAGAGCTGAAAGATAAAGAAATGTCCGAGTCAAAAAAGAAGAGTTTTGCTATGGATGAACAACTGGCACCCCTTCATGGTGCCAAAGCATTTAAGGATTTTATTGAAAAGAAAAATAATAGGATGCCAGAGGTAAGCTTTAAAACATGCCTAGTTTGTTTTTATCACTTCTCTGAATATAACTTAAGTTTAAACATCAACAATCATACTGTCAGTATGTATTAGTGATTGCAGAAGAGGGGAAATATTAGGCTTAGTTTATAGTATTTTGGGGATTATTTTTGCTGCGTACTTTAAAAAGGTACTTACAGTCGACTGTAAGTATTATACCTTCAAATGGAAATTCATCTGTGTTGGTAAACCATAGTATGCAATTTAACTTTTGTTCCAAACACAACTTGAAAATTTTACCCTTATAAGGCTCACGTGTCCATAAAGTCACGTGTACTGAATAGTGGTCAATCTGTTGACAAAGACTGAGGTGTACAGTCGAAAATTTCAGGTAAAATTTTAAAGTTGTGTTTGGAACAAAAGTTAAATTGAATATTAAGTATTATTCCTATTGAAGTATGTTTAACTATCATTAGCTAATGGCACGGGTTAAACCTGGTATTCCGGCATAATATGTAAATGATTTTACAACATACTTTAGTATTAGTGAACCAAAAATGGCAAAGAAATTCCAACTATACCATCAACTATGCAAATGACAGATGATATTTTGATGCCAACTATGGTCGACAGTAATATTATAGTAAAATGGTTAGATTAAGTTTTATGAAATTATTTTCACCTGATTAATACACATTAGCAACATTCATGATGAAACCTCAGCTGTGAAAACATTCAGCCTATGTTCATAAATTTGACTTCATAGAAATACTAATAGCTTGCCAAAGCCTCACCAGGTATCAACCATGGCTTCGCCAGTGTTTTCTGTAATCGCAAGACATGCTTGACTTCAGACAATTACCCCTAATGCATGCATGACTTCAGACCATTAACCCAAATTCTTGACATTTGGGTAACATCTGGGATTTAACACATCTTTTTTTTCTCGATTCCACAGTTTCTTAATAGGGTAGCTGATTTCCAAGAAAAAGCAGAAGCTGAAGCAGCTGCAGCAGCAGAAGAAGAAGCAAAGAAAGCAGAAAATCTCAGAGTAAGACAAGAAAGAGATAAGCAATCATGATCCACCTGTGCCTGATTCCTGTTGTTGCTTAAAAAAAACATTGTATATTTATGGAGTGAAGTACAAAGACTGAGTTCCCTTGAATCATGGGAACATATTATATCCCAAATAACCTTTCCTAAAAGATCTGAATTTACATTCAGACCATCTCCATATGTGGATTATTGTGTTTATTCCTCTGAAAGGAAATAATTTGTTGACCACCAAAATTATTTCTGTGGATGGAAACCACAGTGAAGTGAAAAAAGAAATCCAATTGAAGTGACCAGACTTTCAGCGTACATGTTGTACATACAAAAATTGTGTATAGAGTAATTATTGGATATTTACATGGTGCTGTACAGGCAAGACATTACATGTACAGTGTAATCAAAATTACCTGTAATGTTTATAATACTAATATGCCACAAATTGTGGCAGGACAGTATACAGCTCTAACATGTATTATAGTTTCTATTTGTCAGTTTTCTTGAATAAAACTATGAAATTAAAGTAATGATCGTTTTGTGTGTCCATCTGTGTGTGTCTAGGTGTTGCACAATCTGGTTAAAATCCGATGTAGATGTCGGCTAATCGTTCAATGTTATTTTACATCGGCATTTTTGCTTGAATTGACCTTGTATTACATGTTTATGTTTTGGTCCTGGTAGAGGAGGCAGCTATCAGGACCAAAACATAAACATGTAATACGAAGGTCAATGCAAGCAAAAATACCGATGTAAAATAACAATGAACAATTAGCCGACATCTACATCGGATTTTAATCAGATTGAGTTTTACAGTGGTATTTGAGTATGGTAAAGTACTTGTCTGTTAGGCTGTGTGTGGGCGGCCTTTGTAAATATGTGAATAAGAAAATCAATAAATGAATGAGAAATATGAATAAATTTCTTGTGTTAATATTTCATTACACATACATTGTGAAACATTTATGAGGGAATTTGAATGAAAAGGGAACTTCACCTGCAATATTGTGGAACAGTGGAACATAATGTACAGTCCATACTGTCAACAGGAGTGAGTGTTGTGAAATAGTGGGTACCCAAGTATGACGGGACCGGTAATTGGATTTCAAACTGTGTTGACACATTTCCAACTTTAATATTGATAAAGTGCTGTACTGAATATGGACTATTGTTTTGGATGAATGGCCTGATATATATGTGAATTTTGAATGGTTATGTATAAAGTGATGTATGAGTGTGAGTTTGTGCATGGGTTTGTATTGGTATGACTAGTATGTGTCTGTCTACAGGTGTGTGTAAGGAAATATTTTAAATACAAAATAGGCCGATTGCAAATATTTTTGGTAAAATAATTTTGCTTCTAATGTCTATCTAGTTGGGGAATGTTTCAGGCAAAGTGGTCAGATAAGTGATATGCAAACTGGGTCATCAGAAATGTTTGTTTAGTAAATTAACAACAAATAAACAGAACGAGGGGAGCAGGTGGTGCCTGAAATTTAGTTGAGATGTTTCTATAGGGTTTTCTGCATGTTTCAAAATATACCAGGGTGTGAATACATGCACAGGTAATTTCAGTTAAATGCCATGGGAGTAACTACTAAAAGAGACATCATGAAGATCGAGGTGAGTTTTATCAACCTCATAGTGACCGACAGCCCCTTCAAAACACATCTAAACGGCTTGTCGTCACCATCCCAGAAGACCTTAATATATCAGATTCAGAACGGAATGTTCTTAGTAGGGGGCTTACATACATCCCTATTAAATCTCATATCAACGAGTTCTATGTTAAACGTGATGTCGAAACTTTTTTCCGTCGTCTTCGCTTGAAAGAGTACTTTGCTAATGATGATAATGATACCCAGGGTGAAGCTCATGTTAATAATACCAATAACCAACGATTGTTTGGCGCCCTCCCTGTTAAGTCACATTGGACACCTCAAGCTGGTCGCAATAGTACTCTTGACCATTACATCAATGTTTGCAGGCGTGAGGTTTATACTATTAAATTTAATAACAAGTTCCCTTTCAGTAACATCACTAAGGAAGAACGCGATGCTATTTCATCCCTTAGAAAGCGCGATGATATTGTTATTAAGCCTGCAGATAAAGGCGGAGCAGTAGTTGTATGGTATAAAGATCTGTATGTGGCTGAGGCAGAGAGACAACTTTTAAACACGGATTTTTACCAGGAATTGGATTGTGATATTACAGAAGACGTGCAACGCGAAATTATGAATACTGTTAACGCTTTTATATCCGCTGGCGAATTACCAACGGAAGCACGCAACCTTATAGTCCGTCGACCAAGGACAGCCGTGTTTTATTTACTACCCAAGATACATAAGGTTAATATTCCTGGTAGGCCCATCGTCTCAGCTTGTAACTGCCCTACGGAACACATCGCGCGTTATTTAGATGCCCTTTTACGACCTATTGTGGCATCTCAGCCTACCTACATTAAAGATACGAACCATGTTCTTAAAGTATTTAATGGCTTCCAATTCCAACAAGGTAAGCCACGATACCTTTTTTCTATGGACGTTAAGTCATTATATACTTCCATACCACATAATGAAGGGTTAGTTGCAATCGAACACTATCTTAATTTAAGACCTGTACTTGACCCTCCTACCCACGTACTTCTTAGATTGGCTGAACTTGTTCTCACCTGTAATTATTTTACCTTTAATGACAGGTATTTTGTGCAGAAACGCGGCGTTGCTATGGGAAGTTGTCTTGGACCTAGTTATGCTTGTTTATTTATGTCTTATCAAGAACACCTTATTTTCAGCTCATATCAAGGGATCTTACCTGATCTATATAAACGATTTATTGATGACGGCGTTGGTGCAGCATCACTCAAACTTGAGGACCTTATGCAGTTTATTAACTACATATGTAATTTTAATCCTGCTATTCAGTATACTTATGATATTTCAGAACTAACAATCAATTTCCTTGACATCTCCCTTAGGATTGATGGTGATGATATAGCTACATCTATTTATACTAAACCTACTGATTCACATTCATATTTGCAGTATGGTTCATCACATCCTAATAAGTGTAAAGATTCCATTCCCTATTCACAATTACTTCGTTTACGTCGTATTTGTAGTAGTGATTTGGATTTCAGAAAAAGGTCTGCTGAATTTTGCACGTACTTCCATCAACGTGGTTATCCTATGTCTGTTACCAACGCGGCTTTACATAAAGTATCATCTTTGTCTAGGGAAGCTTGTATCAAATCACATGATCAGAGGAGTAACAACGATCGTCCCATACTAGCTCTTACATACCATCCCTTTTCAACTAAAGTTAAAGACATTATATACAAGCATTTTAATATCTTACGTTCTAATAGGGTTACCAATTCATTGTTTCCTGCAGTACCATTAACAGCTTGGCGTCGTGATACCAGTCTTAGAGATATGGTGGTACATACAGAACAACGTGAATTGGAAGTTAATGCTGGTTCTTTTCCGTGCGATCGTACTCGATGTGGTACATGTCGTTTCATTATTAATACTAATCATGTTTTTGGTCCTAAGAACAGTGTGCCTGTTACAAGTAGATTTACTTGTATTAGTACTAATGTAGTGTATTGCATTACATGTCAAAACTGTGGTTTTCTATATATAGGTTCAACTGTACGTCGTCTTGGTGATCGTTTCGTGGAACATCTCCGTTTGACCAGACAAAGGAATCGTAACTATCCCGTATCTATGCATTTTATTACAAACGATCATAATGTATCAGATATGTCCATTTCAGGAATTTGTAAGGTTTCTGGTGATGAGAAAGCTTTGAGGTTGAAGGAAGAAGAAATCATTTTCCGTCTTGGAACGCTGGAACCCCTTGGAATTAATAGATTATTCTCGTCTTTCCCAATCTAATTATCATGATTATTGGGTATTTTTTAAATTTCAGGCGTATTCTATTGGGTTCTATTAGGTGCGTGCGAATTTAAGAACTTATCCCACGTACAACCGTTTATTTATATCACGCGCGGTTTTGTTCCATTATATTTAGAAATGTTCGGGTTGTCACCTGGCATTTCTCTGTCTCGCCAATTTTTCCTTTGAAAAAGAATATTTATTCGAAACGTCGGATTTAACAGCTATATATACGGACTGGTTTATTAGTTCCTTATGCATTACTAAAAGAGATATATTTACAATGGACAAGCCATATCTCCAGTCATTGCACATGAACACATCTTTTCGCTATTTGCCTCATTACATATATCTAATAACGTATAATAATGAAGGCAGAAAATGTATACATTTTGTATTAGTAATTTATTTTTGGGGTTTTCAATAGTAGCCATTCAATTTACAAATTAGAGTAATATAACATTGAAAGATTAATCTTAATAAAGAAAGGGTGTTCACAATTTAATTAATTAAAGCAGTATAACATTGGAAGACTTACAGCTAAAATGGTGTAGGCTTGGTGTTTCACTCATGTGACATGACATTTACAGCTAAAATGATATAGGCTTGGTGTTTCACTCATGTAAGCTGACATTTACAGCTAAAATGATGTAGGTTTGGTGTTTCACTCATGTAAGATGACATTTACAGCTAAAATGATGTAGGTTTGGTGTTTCTCTCATGTAAGCCTACATTTATTACACACCCTCAGACAACTTCTAATGCACAATAAAGAATTACATATGTGTCATGCACAGTGGGGATGTAGAAGTAGTCAAGTTTATATTTTGATTACCAGTTAGAAAATAACAATTAAAGCCATTAAAATCATCAAGTCCATGTGTAATGTTTTCATTAGAAGCTTGTTTTTACTGCACTGTGAAAGAATAGCAATGTTTATCACTGTTCAATGTGATTGCCATGGACAAGGGATCCTAATGTGTTTGTTGTGTCTCAGTTATTGTTAGTCTAGAGTTGCAATATGTCTAGCTCTGTGTCAAAAACATAATGTCCCACGAGTGAAACACCAAGCCTACATCATTTTAGCTATAAGGCTTTTATTAATGAATACAGTAGATGTCAAAACACTAATTCAGGACAAGATTTATAATGCAGTTACAACTATAATACAGGACAAGAGGTAAATATATATTTTATTCCCTTTTTAAAGTTTTCAATAAATTATATACACACGTCTATGAAAAGTATATATGTAGGCTTAATTATAACATTAATGTTTTGAACACAAAATGTTAGTTTAGAAATTTTGGTCAGTAAATTTCAATGTAATCAATATTTTCCATAGTAAAAGGGATTGAGTGACCTGGTTTGGTTTATCTAAGCTACATTACATAGGCTAATGACAATTAGCTCTGTTGTTATGACTGTTGCAATTGGAGGGATATACAATAATGGAAAGAACATATTATGTAAATTTACAATTGACTTTTTCATATTTTAGCTACAAAGAGAATGCTATGAGACTATCTGCAATTCACAGAGATTCACCAATGACGCCCTCAGAGACGACAGCTTTCTGGATTGAACATGTTATCAAACATGGTGGTCAACATCTTCGGCCTGCTTCTTTTCAACTCGGATCAATACGTTCCAGTATTTTCTTTTAGATGTTATGTTAGTTTTATTACTTACCGTTGGCTTTATAATCTATGTTTTAAAGAAACTGTTAGGACTATGTTTTCAAGTTTGTTGTAGAAATGTAGCGAAGGAAAAATCTGAATAGGTATGTATTTCTCTCCATCAGTTGATAAAGATGATTAGATAAGGAGAAATGTGACATTTCAAATATGTACTCGTGAATTGTGTTTTTTTTCTCCAAACTTTTGTTAAGTACTTACTATGGACACAATACATTTTATCAACATATTTTGCAAATCATACATTTTCCTAAGAATTACATGTAAACTCTACAAAAATCAGCCTACTGAAATGTTAGCATAGATGGTATGTCTTAAACAACAGGGTTTATAGTCAGAGATGAAATCAACGCCAGTTCACTATATATGTTTTCAGTGGAGATTAAATATTGTATACGTAGTCTGTGAGGGCTATGATTGCCACACAGTTAGGGGTACACGCATTGAAAACACAACTATAACCAGCTCCCGTAGGACGTAGGATAGTTGAGAGAGAGAGAGAGAGAGAGAGAGAGAGAGAGAGAGAGAGAGAGAGAGAGAGAGTGAGTGTGTGTGTGTGTGTGTGTGTGTGTGTGTGTGTGCAGTTAAAAAATAAGTATGTGTGTGTGTGTGCATGTCTGTATTAATGGTATCAAGCTTGTTTAGAAGGAGAAGAACATCAAGTAGTAACATTTAAACACAAAATTGCTTACCTACATGTATAAGTTCATTCATTATTTTTTTCAATTTCTGTCTATTACAGTATTTTCTTATGTTATGTTAATTGTTTATTTTTATTTCTAGAGTACAAAGGTCAAAGAATAAAATGTGCTGCAATTTTGGATGACTTTTGTCTTTATCTAAGACAGATTTGCCTTTATTTGAAGTTTAATACATACATTTTTAAAAAAAATGTATTATCAACATAGATGCATATCAACATGTCACATAGTACATATGCAAATATTTGCACAGATATATTTTTGGCTACTTTCATGTTCAATAAAGATGATATTATGAACGTGGAGTGTAATTTATTCCCAATGTTTATAGCTTTTATAGCTGTTATCAGCTGCATAGCTAATTCACAGAGTGTACATGTCAGGGGCTAATAGCTCAGCAACATTTTGATGCCTAGTGTAACCATATGCCGTATAGCTTATGGTAAGAAACTAGACGTAAATACCAATGCATGTCACGTAATTCTGATTTATATTTTTTTATTATTAAATCTTGCAATCGTTGATTTTTATTTTGATTCTTTTTAAAGGAATTAAAGTCTAAAATAAATGGCAGGCTAAACAGAGAATTATCGCAGTCATTAGGAAGCCATCATTATTCACGAACGGGAGAAAGGGTCCGGTAGAACTGAGGAGGGGTGACCCTAGTCCTGCTTACATGACGGTGCACGAGTCTGTATTACTGACTTGACTCTTGTCAGAATCGAGTCCCGAATTCCTCCGTATGCAAGCAGGACTAGGGTGACCCCAAAAACTTAGCATACATAAGGGAGAAAGGTCACTGTGGAAATGGGGAGGGACAAGGGAGCAGGGCACTAAAAATACTTTATTTTAATTTGCTTTTTTCTGTTACTCTAATAGCTTCATAAAGCTAGTGTGCTGCAAATTTTCAAAAGCTTCCACAGCGGGAAGGCATACCCTTCCCACACATTCCACCACCCTCTCGAACCCAGGACCACTGTTCTAACAACTGCGCCACAGGGTGGGGGTGTTAAAAATATTTTTTCATTGAAATATTTGAACAGGGGCGGATCATATTGTATAGATTGGGAATTGGGGGGGGGGGGGGGTCACTATCTAGCACATCGGACTAGGGGGCGTGTTACATTGTATACCACAGACCGGACTTGTAATTACTGAAGGCTCCCTTAAAGAATCGTAGCCTGGGACGTCCAATTCATGAGAATGGATTGCAATCCCAAGAATCAGGCCTTATTATGTAAGTGCGTGACCTCGAATATTATAATGTAGATTTCACATATCACAATACACGCAAACTCTGTACCAACAGTTCATGTAACTGACCCTGTGTGCTGTTAACTATGGCACTCGTTTTCGGGTTTCTTGTACTATATACATCACTGGTAACAATATCGTCATGCAGTAAACTTCTGA
Source organism: Glandiceps talaboti (assembly GCF_964340395.1). Lineage (NCBI taxonomy): Eukaryota > Metazoa > Hemichordata > Enteropneusta > Spengelidae > Glandiceps > Glandiceps talaboti. Next base: position 11,374,406 of record NC_135556.1, on the reverse strand, counting down.
TTATCCCAGGTATACCGCTAGGGAGCCACTACATGTTTATGTCAAAGGTAGGGAGAACCATGGTTGATAGAGGACACAACGCTACCATGCTGATCAATCATGGATTCCAAATACAGCAAGCGAAAAATATCAAAGCTGACGAATCGAAGTTTTCATTCGTGAAGTACCAGGGTACCTTTACCGATGAATACATGAAGGAATCGGTTGAAAAGAAGATGGCAGGTTCATTAAACGGCACGGTTAGTATCTGGGACATACTGGAGTCCATACAAAAAATATCACGTGATTGTGAAATGCTGCTACAGGACGATGACCTTTTCGAGTTATTGAGGTCATCAAAGTATGATATTGTATTGGCCAACAATTTCAACCTATGTCACGGGCTGATCATAGGAAAGCTAGGCCTGCCATTTGTTTCAGTGTCAACACAACGGATTTTCCCAATGATGGATAGTTCATTCCACCATATTCCATCCTATCCATCCTATGTTCCAGCTATGTATTCAGGTCTACCAGACCAGATGAACTTTTTCCAGAGGTTAAAAAACCTTGGACACTACGCAATGTCTTACCTAGTATTCAATTGCTTGCTTTTGGCGCCATACGAAAACTTAAAAGTCAAATATAATATCAGACCAGATGCAACGTTACACGAACTGATGGGAACTTCTGAAGTGGCTCTGTTTTGTTTTGATTTCGCCTTTGAATTCCCTCGTCCCTTGATGCCAAGCAGTAAGTACATTGGCGGACTTCTTGCAAAACAGGCATCTACTCTTGACAAGGTAAATATGTCTTAATCTCAATGTTTGTAAACTTGTTTTTTGCTTAAACTTGTCAAGTGATTTAAAGATTGCAGCATGCACATTAGTACTTAATAATATGCAAACTATGAAGTTTAGTTTTTATATTTTGCGAATTTATTTATGAGGATACAAGACATATAAGCAAGAAACAACACTGCAAACAATTGACAAAGAGTAGAAAAAAGTGATACTGCGCAATACTGAATTAAATACTACACAGGAAAATTAGATTTACAAAAATCTGCTAAGGATGACTATTTTATATGCATGTCAATTTTAATGCTAGTTTCTGCTAGTTTGGAATTTGCATCATTACATATACTGCTTCGCAAGGAGTAATAATTAAGTATCATTTGGAAATAATAATTAAGAATCATTGGGAAATGGTTTGAACCAAGCATCACTTGTTGACAACTTCATTACCTTGAGGGAGGGCTTGAATGTAGCAGTTGCACCAATTAAAACAAAGTTCCAGAAATTGTTATAATTGTTTGATTTAATGTAAAGGAAAGAAATATAATCTCATACATACATCACATCATACCACTTTTCAACTGTACATTTCTTAAGTGGGTAGTATAATAATTATTTTAGAGACAACCCATCACTTTGTTATGATTTAACAGTGATTTGAAAGTGGTAATTTTGATGACAATAATGTTTTTAAAAAAGTACAGTGTGCATCCACTAAGTGTGCCAGGCATAACAACAAAAGCGGGGGTTTCCTTGTCATATGGTTTAAACCATAACATTTTGTGGGGTAATAATCTATACTGTAGAAATGAATAGTAAATTTACACATTTCTGTGGAGCCAGGAGACGTTTTGTTTCAGGGTTTATGATTTTCTTTGTAAATGTAATCATAAGTGGATATTATCACGATACACATAAATGTTATAAAATTGACTAAATATCTCTTGCTATAAATAGGAATTTGATGAATATGTCCAATCAGCTGAGCATGGAGTTGTTGTGTTTTCATTGGGATCGATGGCAAACCTGGCATCGAACATGGACATGGCTGAAATGTTCGTGAGAGCATTTGCAAGACTTCCCCAGAAAGTCATTATGCGATATGATGGTCCTCTCCCACCTGGAGTTGGATCAAATACCAAGCTTGCGAAGTGGTTGCCTCAAAATGATCTCTTAGGTATGATTACAAAACATTGTATTTTCTTGAACAAAAATACTTGCTGTTATTAAAATTTGTGTTTTTAAATATTGCTAAAAGTGACGAAAGACGCAATAACAGGGCTGTTAAACTCCAAATATACATTAATTTTCATTTCTATACATTCCAAGTTTCTCTTTCACTTTTTCCATAATAGCGTTTGTCATAATTGATTTAATGATTCAGTGGAATGCCTAATCATAGAAGATGGAGGTGAAATGTCTATAAGGTTAGATGTGGCTCATTGTAGCTCATGATGATTTTGATAGTTCGTTAAATTCTAGATAATTTAACAATGCCATGCGCTGTATCATATATGTTGTATTTTCGTTTACCGGAGTTATTAGTCAGTTCCTCAGTTCCTGTGAGATTGAAAGTTTTAAATGATGACATTGAATGACACGTTTCCTGAATTTCAAGTTGAGTACTTGAAATAAAATAACATTAGTAGAAACAACCTCTCATGCAAAGAATTCTATATAAAATTTCAATTGGATGAATTTATATTAAATAAAATATGAAATCAGTAAATATGTATATGGGGTTTTGCAAATAAATATGAGTCATACCCTAACGATGTGTCTAAACAATTGTAATTATCTATGTTGAATATTCATTAATTATGCAGATTTATGCAACATTTTATTCTTTATATAACCTGGAAAATATGTCAAATAATGTCCCTCGATGCAGTTTTATTTTCAGACAAAAATAAACAAATTAGTTTTAGGCCAAAATACCCCAAGTTACCTTAATTCAAGCAACTTTCTAATCCTACAGGACACCCTAAAACGAAAGCATTCATAGGACACGGTGGTATGAATGGTATATATGAAACTATTTATCATGGTGTACCAATGGTAGGAGTTCCAATATTTGGTGATCATTACGATAACTTTGCTCGATTAGTTCATAAGGGGATGTGTCTTACACTAGATGTCAAAACACTAACTCAGGACAAGATTTATAATGCAGTTACAACTATAATACAGGACAAGAGGTAAATATATATTTTATTCCCTTTTTAAAGTTTTCAATAAATTATATACACACGATGTGAAAAGTATATGTAGGCTTAATTATGACATTAATGTTTTGAACACAAAATGTTAGTTTAGAAATTTTGGTCAGTAAATTTCCATGTAATCAATATTTTCCATAGTAAAATGGATTGAGTGACCTGGTTTGGTTTATCTAAGCTACATTACATAGGCTAATGACAATTAGCTCTGTTGTTATGACTGTTGCAATTGGAGGGATATACAATAATGGAAAGAACAGATTATGTAAATTTACAATTGACGTTTTCATATTTTAGCTACAAAGAGAATGCTATGAGACTATCTACAATTCACAGAGATTCACCAATGACGCCTTCAGAGACGACAGCTTTCTGGATTGAACATGTTATCAAACATGGTGGTCAACATCTTCGTCCTGCTTCTTTTCAACTCAATACATTCCAGTATTTTCTTGTAGATGTTTTGTTAGTTTTATTGCTTACCTTTGGCTGTATAATCTATGTTTTAAAAAAACTGTTAGGACTATGTTGTCAAATTTGTTGTAGTAATGTAGCGAAGGAAAAATCTGAATAGATGTTTATTTCTCTTCATCAGTTGATAAAGATGATTAGATAAGGAGAAATATGATATTTCAAATATGTACTCATTAATTGTTTTTTTTCTCCAAAAATTTGTTAAGTACTCACTAAGGACACAATACATTTTATCAACATATTTTGCAAATCATATTTTTCCGAAGATTTACATGTAAGCTCTAAAAGAAATCAGCCTACTGAAATGTTAGCATAGATGGTATGTCTTAAACAACAGGGTTTATAGTCAGAGATGAAATGTTTCATAAACTATCAACGCCAGTTCACTATATATGTCGTCAGTGGAGATTAAATAATGTATACGTAGTCTGTGAGGGCTATGATTGCCACACAGTTAGGGTTATCAGGGTAATACACGCATTGAAAACACAACAATAACCAGCTTCCGTAGGACGTAGGATAGTTGAGAGAGAGAGAGAGAGAGAGAGAGAGAGAGAGAGAGAGAGAGAGAGAGAGAGAGAGAGAGAGAGAGAGAGAGAGAGAGAGAGAGAGAGAGAAAATGTGCCTGTCTGTATGCTTTAATGGTATGAAGCTTGTTTAGAAGGAGAAGAACATCAAAGATTATATTTTAACATAATGCTTACCTATAAGTTCATTCAAACTATTTTGGCAATTTGTTTTCAATTTCTGTTTATTAACATATTCCATACACTCCAGTATATTCTTTTAGATGTTAGGTCAATTATTTATTTTTTGTTTCTAGAGTATAAAGGTCAGAGGGTAAAATCTGCTTCAAGTATTTAGTTTTAATCAATAGTAAATTTAAACCTTTGTCTTTATCTACGACTGATTTGCCTTTATTTGAAGTTTAATACTTGTATTTTATTATTTTATTATCAACATATCATATGCATATGAACATGTCACATAGGGAACTGAAAATTACACTAGTTTCTATGATCGCGCAAGCGATCATAGAAACTAGTGTTACAGTAAGTTTATCCCTTTCATATACAGTTGGCTTAATAATTACGTCAATATTATCGATATCATGGACATTTTATTGTATTCTGATAGCAATGTTCTGATACATATCTCGGGAAACAAGTGCCTGTGAGGTTTTAACTTCACGGACACCTAATCCATACACTGTTTGCCCGAATGTTTGAATACTGTTGTTTACCATGATAGCAAAAGGTACCTTGTTTACGATTCCACGGACATATATATAGACGGCCGACGAAAAACACCCCCCCCCCCCTTCCGTGAAATTGCTAACAAGCATGCGTGCCCGCTTCGTCTGGGACTGCTACCACCAGGGGCATACCTCTCCCACACATTCCACCACCCTACCGAACCCACTACCTCTTGACTACTAATCTTGGGTTCTGACAACTGCGCCAAAGGGAGGCGGTGTTAAAGATATTTTTTCATTAAAATATTTGAACAGGTGGCGGTCATGTTGTAGAGATTGGAAATTAGGGACACTTTCTAGCACATCAGCCGCGAACTAGGGGGAGGATCACATTGTATACTACAGCCCGGACTTGTAATTACTGAAGGCTCCTTTAAAGAGTCGTAGCCTGGCACGTCCAATTCGTGCGAATGGATGGGGAAATGAACATTCAAAATCCCTATTCGCCTGGATTCTAGACTTATAATAATCAGGCCTTTGTGTAAGCGTATGACCTCGAATATTGATATGTAGAGTTCACACAGACTCTGTACCCACACTTCATGTAACTGTGACTTTAGTATGCTCGTAACTATGGCACTCGTTTTCAGATTCCTTTTACTATGCACATCATTGGTAACCATATCGTCATGCAGTAAACTTCTGATTCTCCCAGGAATACCACTAGGGAGCCACTACATGTTTATGTCGAAGGTAGGGAGAACGATGGTTGATAGAGGACACAACGCTACCATGCTGATCAATCATGGATTCGAAATACAGCAAGCAAAGCAAATCAACGCTGACGAATCAAAGTTTTCGTTCGTGAAGTACCAGGGTATGTTTACTGATGAATACATGAAGGAATCGGTTGAAAAGAAGGTGGCAGGTTCATTAAACGGTACGGTTAGTATCTGGGACATGCTGGCTTCCGTACAAACTATGTCACGTGATTGTGAAATGCTGCTACAGGACGATGATCTTTTCGAGCGTTTGAGGTCATCAAAGTACGACATTGTTTTGGCCAACAATTTCAACCTATGTCACGGGCTGATCATAGGAAAGCTAGGGGTACCGTTTGTTTCACTTTCAACACAACGGATTTTCCCAATGATAGATAGTTCATTCCACCATATTCCATCCTATCCATCCTATGTTCCAGCTATGTATTCAGGTCTACCAGACCAGATGAACTTTTTCCAAAGGCTAAAAAACCTTGGACACTACGCAATGTCTTACCTAGTATTCAATTACTTGCTTTTGGCGCCATACGAAAACTTAAAAGTCAAATATAATATCAGACCAGATGCAACGTTACACGAACTGATGGGAACTTCTGAAGTGGCTCTGTTTGGTTTTGATTTCGCCTTTGAATTCCCACGTCCTTTGATGCCAAACATTAAGTACATTGGCGGGCTTCTTGCAAAACAGGCATCTCCTCTTGATAAGGTAAATATGTCTCCATCTCAATCTTTCTAAGTAATATATGTTTAACTTGTCATGCGATTAAAAGATTGCAGTATGCAAATTAGTGCTCATAATAATATGTATACCCTTTAGCTGTCAAAATGTTGACGAGGTGCTTGAAATGTACATGATTAGCAGTCCTCTACCGGAGCTAATATTAAAGTTTGTGTAGCAGGTTATAACCAGCTCCTTGTCTGAGTTGCTGCTGAAGTCTTATCAGTAATGGATAGTGTAAAACAAAGGGGGGTTTAGAAGGTGTGAATTGGGTTGACCTTTGTAGTTCAAGTAACACCAGTCCAGCAAAGTCAGAAACCGTATGCCTGAACCACAGGGGGCAGCGAGCATGTAACTGATTGATCGATCATTCGATCGGTTGATTTATTTATTTATTCATTGATCGATTGATTGATTGATTGATTGATTATTTGGTTGAATGATTGATCGATTGAATGATCAATTTTTGTGGTGCAATATAACTTGTTTTGTGTGTGATATTGATCAATTCACTCATTCAGTTTTAAAACTATCTCTTTTTCTTTCCCTGGTTACTTTGCTCTCAGCTATATCTCAGATCACTGTAATTCTCTCTTTTCTTTATTGACTAAATAAAGACGCTTTGTCCATTCTTCGCCTCTTATCCTAATTAAAACATCCCTTATCTTATAATTGGTGAGAGATCACTTACATTAACAGTTTGATTTATCTCTCATCTGCTGGGTGATTATCACACTGGACAAACACCCGATCATGCATAAACTAGTAAGGATTCCTTACTAGGTGAGATGGAATAATCCTGCCATCCTGTGAACTACAATAGACACGAGTGGAAAGATAAACAACGCGGCTCCGCCTTGTTGTTTATCTTTCCACTGGTGTCTATTGTATACGCAAAATGTGAAGTGATATGTAAACAAATTTTTTTATGTTTAAGAACAAACAAGACTGCAAAAAGTTGACAAAGGAGTAGAAAAAGGTGATACTGCTCAATAGTGAATTAGATGATTAACAGGAAAATCTGCTAAGGGTGACCATTTTCTTAAATGAATGTCAATCTTATTGCTACATTCTGAAGTTTGTTTATCAATATTTCTGGCGTGGGTCACTACCGACCTGAAAAATCTTTGATTTGGAATTTGCGCCTGTACATATAATGCTTCGCAAGGAGTAAAAATCGAATATCATTTTTCAAATGGTTTGAACCAAGCATCACTTGTTGACAACTTCGCCGCACCAAATAAAAACAAAGTTTCATTATTATTTTTTTTTATAATTGGTTAATTTTGTTTTAATCACATAACGTTATAGCTTTTCAACTGATGAATTGTTTTCCTTGCCTGGGTAATACAGATGTATAAAATAATTAAAAAACAAATCAAATCCATCACTTTGTTATGCGTTTACAATCATGGTTTGAATGTGCTATTGGCTGTGCCATTAGGTAATTTTGATGAATCGGCATCAGACCAATGATTTATGAAAACAAGTGCAGTGTGTTTCCGCTATCTACATCTGGGACAGGTACCACAGTCACAACCAGAAATGCCTGGCATAAACAGAAAGGGGAGGGGGTCTTGTCATGTGGTTTAAACTACAACAGTTTTATGGGGTAATAATATATACTGCAGAGATGAATATAAAACGTAATGTTGATATTACCATGATATACATAAATATGATGCAATTGATTACATATCTCTTATTTTGATAGGAATTTGGTGAATATGTCCAATCAGCTGAGCACGGAATTGTTGTGTTTTCATTGGGATCGATGGCAAACCTGGCATCTAACGTGAAGATGGCTGAAATGTTTGTGAGAGCATTTGCTAGACTTCCCCAGAAAGTCATTATGCGATATGATGGTCCTCCCCCACCTGGAGTTGGATCAAATACCAAGCTTGCGAAGTGGTTGCCCCAAAATGATCTCTTAGGTAAGATTGAAATAATTTACTTTCCTGAACAAAATACTTACTGTTAAAGTGTTAAGTGTTATTATAATCTGTCTTTAAACAATGTTAAAAGGGCCAGAAGAAAGACACTGTGCCAGGAAGTGCTATTAAACTTGCTAATAAACCTTCATTTTTATTGCCATACAAATTCCTTTACCACCTTCAGTCAAGAGCCTTAATATCCAAACGATATGTCTGAAATGGTAATTATTTATGGTAATATATTCATTAGTTTGGCAAATTTATGCAACATGTCATTGTTTATCCAACCTGGAAAATATAAGGTACATACTGTCCCCTATAGTCAGTTTTCTTGTAGTCAGGTCATTGCCAGAAAAGAATCACAATACCCAAACTTAACTAATTCAAGGAACTTCTAATCCTACAGGACACCCTAAAACGAAAGCCTTCATAGGCCACGGTGGTATGAATGGTATATATGAAACCATTTATCATGGTGTACCAATGGTAGGATTACCAATATTTGGTGATCATTACGATAACTTTGCACGACTAGTTCATAAGGGGATGTGTCTTACAGTAGATGTCAGAACACTAACTCAGGACAAGATTTATAATGCAGTTACAACTATAATACATGACAAACGGTAATATATATTTTATTCATATCTAGCTGACGTTGTGTAATACAGAAATATACGTTGTTATATGAAAAGTGTATGTGGGTTTAATAATGAAATTCGTTTTTCGAAAAGGACATTTCAACAGTTTAGCAATTTTGGTTAATAAATTTCCGCGTACTGCGAGAACGTTATCCATAGTAAAAGAGATTGAATGGTCTGATTTGCAGTTATATTTGATAATGTTTATAGCAATTAGCTGTGTTATTATGACTGTTGCAACTGGAAGGAATATACCTGAAACCTGCACTAGCTACAACGGGGATATTTCATCAAAAATCTAAAGATATGTTTACTAGAAATTGGTCAATTACATATAAAAAGACATTGTATCTAATAATTAGTGGTCGATACAATCTGTACTAGTGTAGTAGCAAGTTTGAATTCTGAGCCAAAGCTCAGTTTTGAAATTGTCACCATGTTAATACAGTACTAGTTAACGATCAATTTACGATCAGACAACCACAATATATTCACTGAAGACTGTTGAAATACCAATAAGTAGACATTGCACATGTTAACCAGTGGTCGATATTATCCATAAGCAGTACAGAAACAGTTGAAATCATAATTGCCGTTGACGGAACTCATGTTGGGTGTGGACCCCAAAATCAATTTGATTCGATTTGATTTATCATGTATACAGCTACAAAAAGTTGTTTATCCACAGTCGATGCGATACTGTTCAAGGTGTACAATATTAAGAGTAAGTTATTGAACCTATTAAACAAAACATTCAAAAACAATAATCTTTCAGTTGCAGCTAGTGCAATAATCAAAGCAATTACAGGTTAAATTCATCTTTGACTTTTTCATATTTTAGCTACAAAGAGAATGCTATGAGACTATCTGCAATTCACAGAGATTCACCAATGACGCCCTCAGAGACGACAGCTTTCTGGATTGAACATGTTATCAAACATGGTGGTCATCATCTTCGTCCTGCTTCTTTTCAACTGAATACATTCCAGTATTTTCTTTTAGATGTTATGTTAGTTTTATTGCTTACCGTTTGCTTTATAGTCTATGTTTTAAAGAAACTGTTAGGACTATGTTGTCAGGTTTGTTGTAGAAATGTAGCGAAGGAAAAATCTGAATAGGTATGTATTTCTCTTCAGTTGATAAAGATGATTAGATAAGGAGAAATATGAAATTTTCAAATATGTACTCGTGAATTGTATTTTCTTCACAATTTTGTCAAGTACTTACTATGAACACAATTAAATTACAATCAACTTATTTTGCAAATAACCCGTTTGTAAACTTCACAAAACCCAGCCTTAGTTCTAGTGAAATGCTAGTATAGATGGCATGTCTTAAACACGGGTTACAGTCAGAGATGAAAGGTTTTATAATTATCAACGTCAGTTCACTATATATGTTGTTAGTGGAGGATAAATCATAGTCTGTGAGTTCTATTATGACCACAATGTAAGGGTATCATGGTATTAAATACAAGCATTGAAAACACAACGACAACCCGCTCCCATAGTTTAGTTTCTCGAGAGAGGATGCTTAGTTAAAAATAATAACAGTTCATTATATATATATATAATGCTGATTACAACTCACATCTCAAATATTGTCGTCATATTATGAGTAGCATATAAGTCATCTGTGACAAGAGTAAAATGTTGTGTTTTTTTCAATATAGAAACAAAAGATAACAAATCATGTTAAATGTTGTGGACGAAAGCATACTTTCTATGTAAGAGCTGAACTGAGGCATATTAAAATAAATCAAATATGCCCAAATATGTATATTAGCTCACATTTCAAAATCCTCTTAAAGATTTCTGTCAATTTGCCCTTGTGCGTGCGTGTGTGTGCGGGGGGCGCGCTTGAATGAGTGTGTCTGTCTGCATGTTTAATGGTATGAAGTCTGTTTAGAAGGATGTATATTTTGAAGAAAATCGAGTGGTTACATTTTAGCATATAAATCCGTATTATGAATTGTTTACCTATAAATTCATTTAGCATATTTTGACAATTGTTGAATTCCTGTTTATTAACACATTCCATACATTGAGGTATTTTCTTTTAAATATTATGCTTATTTTGTTTCTAGAGTACAATGTTCAAAGAGTACAATTTGCTGTAAATGTTTAGTTTTAACCAATAATAAAGCCATGCATATTAATCACCTTAATTTACATATGTTTTCGATTTTGGATCTTTTTTGTTTATCTAAGACGGATTTGCCTTTATTTGAAGATTAGTACAAGCATTTTATTAATTTATTGTCAACATATATGCATATCAATTACACTAATCATCGTTTTCAACATTTATTTTCAAGCATTTCCATGTTTTAATTCTATTCATGTAAACCAGTAATAGTATATAACATGTGATTTAGTTTTAGCATGATTACGTGAATACTGATTGATATTCAGTTTTTTCACAATAACTAACTATTCGTGATACGTAGGGGAGCATTTTCAGTTTCAATGTCATTTTACATGCATGACCTATCAACTAAACGAAGATACAATGGACATTTACTTCGTCAAGTACCTGGAATGTGTATTGTTAACATGCAGTTTTACAGTAAGGGGTAGACCATTTGCTATCCTGGGGGGGGGGGGGCTTGAAAGATTGGTGGAGAGTCATTATTTTTTTTCACACCTGCTTGCCTGTGAATTATTTTTTTTCTATGCTGGCAACTTTTTTTTCTTTCCTTCTTTGAGATATCTTGATTTTTTATGTCAATGTTGAACATCTACTTTTGTTGCCACAATTTTCTGTTTGGTTTTCGCACAGGATAATACAGAGAGTAAAAGGATGCTGTTCTATCACGCACATATTATATTTAGAAAACTACATATTTCAATACATGTTTGATTTTCAATTGAATAAACATCATTGACAGTTTTTATGCCATGGTATGATGACACACTGAAAATGCAAATCGGAAACTTAATTGGTGAGCTCAAACATTCAGACAGACCTGTCAGTTTCTCCAGCCTTGGGGGATAGGGGGTGGTAAGTGTTTTTTTTTATTGGGCCGACAAAAAGTCACTGACCCTTTCATAGCATCTTGAGAGTAAGCTGTAGAGGGAAGAGCTTTGAGACTGGGATATGTCCACCTCTTGTGTGAGTGTGAGTGTGTGTGTGTGTGGGGGGGGGTTCTAGGGTCTCCCCCTAGAAGCCCTGGAGGATGTTTACTCTTAAAGCCAATTTTTAGGCTATTCACAGACACTTTCAGACAATAATTTGCAAGCTTTACAAGACAGCTCTAACATGTAAAAAGCAACTACATAAGGTTGAAACATTTTTTAAATAAAGTTTTATAGCATTTTGACAGTAAGAGGTGGAGGAAAAGAACTTTGATTTTGAGACTGGGACATGTCTACCTCTTATGGGAGGGGGGGGTTCTCGGGGGTCTCCACCTAGAAGCCCTGGAGGATTTTTACTCTTAAAGCCAATTTTCAGGCTATTCACAGACACTTTCAGACAATAATTTGCAAGCTTTACATGACAGCTCTAACATGTAAAAAGCAACTACATATGGTTGAAACATTTTTTAAATAAAGTTTCATAGCATCTTTACAGTAAGAGGTGGAGGAAAGAACTTTGATTTGAGACTGAGACATGTCTATCTCTTACGAGGGTCCTAGGGGTATCCCCCAGAAGCTTTTGAAGTTTTTTACCAAATTTGGTAAATCTTATTGTTGGTTTAGCGAATGAGTGGCCTCTGGGGTGAGGGAGTCCAAGGGGTTTGTTCCCCCGGCAGATCTGGAGTTTTTTGTTTCTATTTAGGCAATTTTTAGGTTATTCATAGCCTCTATTGCCAAGCTTCGAAAAGCTAAAGTAAATAAAACTTTTTAAATAGGGTTTTAATGTTATAAAAGTGGGCCTGTAACATTGGTATAGGGGCATTGATATTGCATGTATAGTAATGTCACTGGTATGTTAGAGCACTTTAGGAGGTCATACCTAGTGTACAATAGAAACTTGAATTTGATTTGTAGTGTTGATACATGTAGTGTCCGAAATAGGAAGTATATTCATCCCTTCTGACAAATTCATACTGAAGAGACTAGAACAATTTAGATTAAGTTCTTTTAATAACAGTGTGAAGATTGCCATTACAAAACCTTCAAGTTCACTTTTGCCCCAAAGTGCAAGATAAGTGAAGCACTGATTGTGAAACAGCCAGACATTTACATGGCATGTTCTGTAACTAGTGTGGTAGCTTGGTAATACATGTATATGTGTAATTTATGTATAGTTATGTTTGAACCCTTACATGAAGTAATATTTATAACAAATTATGAAAGAAACAGAGACAAGAACAAATATATATATGTACCACAGGCTAACGAAACTGACTGGTCCCTGACACGTGTTTGAAAATGTTTGTCATGATCTGACAAGTGTCATGGTTGGAGAGGTACGAGCAGGTTGAACAGTACACTCGAACTTGTGCATCATTTCCCTGCCAAGACATTTTTTTCCAGCAGCAGTGGGCCATTTTTTTTCTATCACCCACTCATATCTGGATTTTTAAAGCAACTCCATTTGGCATCTTTTTTTTCCCGAAATCTTCCAAGCCCCCCCCCCCCCCAGGATATCAAATGGTCCACCCCTATTATATCTTGCGGGATTTATTGACTACAATCTGGGTTGCACATTCGTATAATAGTGTCACAGATGACATATTCATATTTTCAGTAAACTTAATATTTTAACAACATCGCATGTCCTAGTTTGACTAAAAGGTCAATAGACTGTCTCAAGGATTCAGACCACACAGGATTCCAAGCATACTCGAATACATGAGACGACAGTCTGCATTTCATAAATATTTGGGATTCATAGTGATCATTCATCAATGTTTTGAGAATACTTTTAGGGCATGATAACGCCCAGAAAAGCGATTGCATTAATTATTTGGCCATTGGCCATGCGTTATGTAAATTTAGACGTCACAATAAAGAACACTTGGGACGGAGAGGCACTCAGTTCTTCGGAGAGGCACTCAGTTCTTCGGAGAGGCACTCATTGGTGGGGAACTTCGCTTCGCGGGAAATCAATGAACGAGGCACTTGCTGAATGCTTGCGTTGGTCTCGATTGTAGACTCAAAACACAAACTGTGTATAGTCTGAGCTAATTCCCTTTGAAGTTCAAGTGTGATCCTGGTACGTACATACAGAAGTTGAGTCGGATATGAGGAGTGACTCGAGTGTTATTACTTGATCTGCCAGCTGTGTGCGAAGATCAGTAGTAATAATAGTATGACCTTGAACATATTGAATACCATCTTGTACCTGATAGAGGTCAGATTCTGACGTACATAGTCTGTACCCACTGTTCAGGTGTGACCATAAGGTGGGCTCTTACGAATATGGCACTCGTTTTAGGTTTCGGATATCTCGTATTATTTATGTCATTGGTACATACATCGTCATGCAGTAAACTTCTGATTCTCCCAGGCTTTCCTCTAGGGAGCCACTACATGTTTATGTCAAAGGTAGGGAGAACGATGGTTGATAGAGGTCACGACGCTACCATGCTGATCAATCAAGGATTCAATGTAATGCAAGCGAAGCAAATCGAAGCTGACCAATCGAAATTTTCGTTTGTGAAATACCAGGGCACATATAGTGATGAATACATTAAGGAAACGGTTAGGGTGAAGATTGGAGGGTCGCTGAATGGCACGGTTACCATCTGGGATATACTTGACATCATCCAAGGCTTGTCACGTGATTGTGATATGCTTCTACAGGACGATGACCTTTTCGAGTTCTTGAGGTCATCAAAGTATGATATTGTACTTGCCAACAATTTCAACCTATGTCACATTCTGATTGTTCAAAAGCTGGGCCTGCCATTTGTTTCTGTTTCAACACAGCGGATTTTGCCAATGATGGATGCTCCCCTCCATGATATTCCATCCTACCCATCTTATGTTCCAGCTGCGTATTCAGGTCTACCAGATCAGATGAACTTTTTACAGCGGCTTAAAAACCTTGGACACTACGTTATGTCTTACTTAGTTTACAAGTACTTGCTTTTGGTGCCATTCGAAAACTTGAAAACCAAATATGATATCAGACCGGATGCAACGTTATATGAACTGCTGGGAACGTCTGAAGTGGCTCTGTTTTGTTTTGATTTCGCCTTTGAATTCCCGCGTCCTTTGATGCCAAGCAGTAAGTACATTGGCGGGCTTCTTGCAAAACCGGCCTCTCCTCTTGATAAGGTATGTAGCTACTGCCCGATTCATGTTAGTGTTCACGGACGCTGTTTTATAAAACCAATAAGAAATTGAACATTCTACACGCATGCACGAAGATCAAGATATCAATTTCTGGAAACATGTTTACCTCCGATCCTGTACGGTTATGATATACTAACTTGTACGTCTGTTTGTCTGTCTGTCTGTCTGTCTGTCTGTGTATCACTCTGCGGTTACAATATCTCAAAAATCTACTGCACCGATTCCAATGAAACTTGCTACATATCTTCCATATAGTAATGACAAAAACTTATTAGATTTACATGATTGATGGTTCTTACTAGATGCAGACACGTGGACGCCATTGTTTTAAAGTTTGCATTTGATATCTGTATGGTCATTTAATTTAGAAACTGGATTCATTTAAACTTGAGCATGAATGGATGTTACTATTATTTGGTTATGGAACATTAAACTTCTCTTGTTATAGGAATATGATGAATATGTCCAATCAGCTGAGCATGGAATTGTAGTGTTCTCACTGGGATCTATGACAAACCTGGCATCTAACATGGACATGGCTGAAATGTTTGTGAGAGCGCTTGCAAGGCTTCCCCAGAAAGTCATTATCCGATATGATGGTCCTCCCCCTCCTGGAGTTGGATCAAATACCAAGCTTGCGAAGTGGTTGCCTCAAAATGATTTATTAGGTATATTTGAATTATTTTTTGTTCGACCAAACAATTTAATTTTATCATATTATGTGTCAAAGGCAAAATCCAGCATGTCCAAAGATATACTGGAAAAAAAACTTCGTTTGCATACAACTCAACCCAGTTTTCTTTTGTCTTTCGCACCTTACTTTCTACAATATGGATGGCCTAAATGTAATGGTAAGGGTTGTTCAGTATAGTGACATGTGAATATACACTGTCAATTACAATTGGATAATTTATAACTTACAAATTACCCAATAAAAAGAACAGAAAGTTAATACATCTCCCGATCACATCGAGCTTATTTGTAACTGTGTAAATTCAAATAACTACTGTAAAGAAACGGGGAAATTGAAAGAACACAATCATAACAAGTTAAAGAAAAGTAACAGTACTATGATGAAATATAGAAATGAAATGATTACACCTTCTGGTGTATGTTTTTTGAATAAATTTAGGTTGCTCTAGGCTTATTGGTCATTATAAGGTTCTATTTATCTGACTCATTAAAGTTTACAAAATGTGGATCCTATTCTCAACTGAACAACAAGAGGGCTTTCAGCTCTGGGCAAATGTATAATATATATATATATATATATATATATATATATATATATATATATATATATATATATATATATATATATATATATATATATATATATATATATATACATACATACATATATATATATATATATATATATATATATATATATATATATATATATATATATATATATATATATATATATATATATAGTGTTGGTAGTACTGGAACTCTTGCTTGGTTGTAACTCGGAGTTTCACGCATAGTGTGATCATCAGACAAGTTGTCTTGAGTTGTCTGATGATCGCACTATGCGTGAAACTCCGAGTTACAACCAAGAAAGAGTTCCAGTACTACCAAAACTATTACGCTCTGCCACTGCGGTATAGAGCACTGTCTTAGCAGATTGATACTCACCGAGTTATATATATATATATATATATATATATATATATATATATATATATATATATATATATATATATATATATATATATATATATATATATATATATATATGGATTGTACGAGATTGATTCATGGTTTATATTCGATGACATCCTTGTGAATATATCACAGGTGATAGAGATGAAATATCTGTAATTGAAGAAACTTTCTAATCCTACAGGACACCCAAAAACGAGAGCCTTCATAGGCCACGGTGGTATGAATGGTGTATATGAAGTTATTTATCATGGCGTACCGATAGTAGGAGTTCCAATATATGGTGATCATTACGATAACTTTGCACGACTAGTTGATAAGGGGATGTGTCTTACAGTAGATGTCAGAACACTAACGCAGGACAAGATTTATAATGCAGTTACAACTGTGATACAGGACAAAAGGTAATACGTTATGATATTACTATCTAAACTTTTAAATGAATTATATTTGTTACCTATGTTCACGTAGTAAATTTCATATTGTTGCCATGTCATGCCATACTGTGATTGAAGGGTAATGAAACTGTATTCAGGAGGCCACTAACACTCAAGTTAAGAAAACAGTATACATTTCTCACATGTTAACTAGAATTCATGTTGCATGATCATTTATCAATGTTGTTTGGGCATGGCAACTCCCTTTCATAATTCGTATATGGTTCGTATCAACTATTTAGCCATTCACATTCGTCATGTAAATTTTGGCATTTAAGTAAGCAAACATGAATAATACACTTCTTCTCGGCACATCCAAAGAATGAATGAGCTTGGTAATAGCTTGGGGCAGATATGCTTGGTGCGCAGGACTCATCATTTTGTTATGTTTACCTCAGGGTTGTATTTACCTAAAGCTCAAGTGATCCCGTGCACAAGTGGAGATATGACAGTTAACCTTTGTGTAGATACATGATCTACCTGATGGGCGCGTGAGATACAATCACATGGAGCATGTAACTGATTGATCGATCGATCGATCGATTGATTTATTGATTGATTAATTTATTATTTGGTTGAATGATTGATCGATTGAATGACCCAATTTTTGTGGTGCAATATAACTTATTTTATGTGTGATATTGATCAATTCATTCATTCAATGAGTTTTAAAACTCTCTTTTTCTTTCCCTGGTTACTTTGCTCTCAGCTATATCTCAGACCACTAGCAGTCTGAGGCTGTATGTAATTCTCTCTTTTCTTTATTGACTAAATAAAGACGCCTTGTCCATTCTTCTAATCTTATCTTAATTAAAACATCCCTTATCTTATAATTGGCGAGTGATCACTTACATTAACAGTTTGTTTTATCTCTCATCTCCTGGGAGATTATCACACTGGACAAACATTCGATCATGCATAAACTAGTTTATCAATAAATCAATCAATAAATCAATCGATCGATCGATCGATCAATCAGTTACATGCTCGCTGCCCCCTGTGGTTTATGAAAGCTACAGTCCTTTTCCAAAATACAATTACAAACAGTGTAGGCCTAATTATGATAATCTTTTTACTAAATACATTTGCATGAAGTAAGAGACAAAAAAGCAGTTTGATATGAAAGTCTCATTTGAAGTATATAAAGTTGTATTTATTCATTTGTGTTTGTTTGTTTGTTTGTTTATTTGTTTCCTTGTTTGTTTGTTTGTTTGTTGGTTGGTTGGTTCGTTGGCTGACTGGCTTGCTGGCTAGCTGGTCGGTGGGTTGGTCGGTTGGTTTATGTGCTTGTCGCGTAAGCTTGGTTACATGTAGCTTTACTGTTTTATGTGATATTGCAGCTGTTACAACGTTTAGGGATCTACACCTAAATGCAATTGCAAGTAATCGAGATTCCCTTTGACCGTTTCGTATCTTACAGCTACAAAGAGAATGCTATGAGACTATCTACAATTCACAGAGATTCACCAATGACGCCCTCAGAGACGACAGCTTTCTGGATTGAACATGTTATCAAACATGGTGGTCAACATCTTCGTCCTGCTTCCTTTCAACTCAATACGTTCCAGTATTTTCTTTTAGATGTTATGTTAGTTTTATTACTTACCTTTGGCTTTATAATCTATGTTTTAAAGAAACTATTAGGACTATGTTGTCAAGTTTGTTGTAGAAATGTAGCGAAGGAAAAATCTGAATAGGTGTTTATTTCTCTCCATCAGTTGATAAAGATGATTAGATAAGGAGAAATGATATTTCAAATATGTACTTCTGAATTGTATTTTCTTCACAATTTTGTTAAGTACTTACTATGAACACAATTAAATCACAATCAACTTATTTTGCAAATAACCCTTTTGTAAACTTCACAAAACCCAGCCTTAGTTCTAGTGAAATGCTAGTGTAGATGGCATGTCTTAAACACGGGTTATACAGTCAGATATGAAAGGTTTTATAATTATCAACGTCAGTTCACTATATATGTTGTTAGTGGAGGATAAATCATAGTCTGTGAGTTCTATTATGACCACAATGTAAGGTTATCATGGTATTAAATATAAGCATTGAAAGCACAACTATAACCAGCTCCCATAGGTTAGTTTCTCGAGAGAGGATGCTTAGGTTAAAAAATAACAGTTCATTATATATATAATGCTGATTACAACACTCACATTTCAAATATTGTCGTCATATTATGAGTAGCATACAAGTCATCTGTGACAAGAGTAAAATGTTGTTTTTTTCAATATAGAAACTAAAAATAACAAATCATGTTAAATGTTGTGGAAGAAAGCATACTTTCTATGTAAGAGCTGAACTGAGGCATATTGAAATAAATCAAATATGCCCAAATATATATATATTAGCTCACATTTCAGAATCCCTTTAACGATTTCTGTCAATTTGCCCTTGTGCGTGTGTGTGTATGCGCGCGCGCTTGAATGAGTCTGTCTGTCTGCATGTTTAATGGTATGAAGCATGTTTAGAAGGATGTATATTTTGAAGAACATCAAGTGGTTACATTTTAGCATATAAATCCGTATTTTGAATTGTTTACCTATAAATTCATTTAACATATTTTGACAATTTTTGAATTTCTGTTTATTAACACATTCCATACATTGTAGTATTCTCTTTTAGATATTATGCTTATTCTGTTTCCAGAGTACAAAGGTCAAAGAGTAAAATGTGCTGCAAGTGTTCAGTTTAAACCAATAATAAAGCCATGCATATTAATCACCTTAATGAACATATGTTTTCGATTTTGGATGCCTTTTTTGTTTATCTAAGACGGATTTGCCTTTATTTGAAGTTTAATGCAGGCATTTTAGCAATTTATTGTCAACATATATGCATATCAATTACACTAATCAACGTTTTCAACATTTATTTTGAAGCATTTCTTACATAATTTATATACTTCTATTCTTGTACACCTGTTTACAAGGGTACATAACATGTGGCACGATTAAGCCTAATAAACAAGCGACCTATCGGTCAGAATAGCTCTGCTGTTGTTTTTAATTTAATTTTTTATTTTGGTAACATGTAGAAGTGGTTCAGTTCTTCAGCTCTTCACTATGCAGTTTTGTTTTAGCGATGTAATAAAGTGGTTAATGATTTCATGTGATGTCTCACTATAAAACACATTTTACACAGAAAGTTGGTAATGTATTGTACTTTTATACCATAGTCACCATTTTATAAAAAAAAAATCTACTGTTATGAAAAATTACACAAAATCTCAGAAAAATAATGACTGGGAAATGCACACAAGAAAAAGAAAAAAAGAGGATTTTGAGGTTGGCTATAAATAATTCCAGTGTCTTACAGCTTTAACCCTGGAAAATTTTAATGATGAATGAAATAAACTAGGGATCTAAAATAATTTTGAGGCAATTCGAATTTCAATTTTCTAACAAATTTACCAAGTCAACAACATTCAACTTGTACTAGTTGTAGTAGACATACCATCGTCTGATATTTTAATTTACGGAATTTCTTGTGACCGGCGCCTGTCAGCAGACTCTGCCAATTTTTTTTCATCATTCCATTGTATTTAAACCTTGTACTTGACATTTCGCAATATTTATAATTCTCAACAAATTACCTCAACATGCCTCACCTCGCTCGTACTCAAAGCAGTCCCAGTATGATCACTGATGAGTTGTGCTTGCATACGGAGTAATCCGGTGCTCGATTCTGACAATTGTCCCTACTATTTGTTTAGAGTCAAGTCAGCAATATAGACTTGTGCACCGCCTGTCGTATGTAAGCAGGGCTAACCACTGGCATGACCAGAGAGAACCTTTTCGGATTTACATGTAAAACGGGGAAAGATACGAAAAACATAATGCAAAGTCTGAAGCCAAATTAAAGTTGTAATTATTTTAATTATTTTTACTAGCCAAATATTTGCATTTTGGAAATGGCAAGACACGTTCATGTCGTTTAACTTTACATATAAACTGTCCGCCAATAAACACAGTTTGGTCGATTCACAGTCGGCAGTGAGACTGCTCTTGCATAACTTCAACCGCATGCCAAGGCATGCCTTCCTTACACGAGTTGTCTTCATTTTGGTTCACTGTCACTCCAAATTGCACGACAATATAGAATTAATCACAAGATACAGTTTATCTGAAAACATCACACTTTTATAGTGGGTCTGAAGTGTGATTTTAGTGAGTACCAAGAACTCCCGTGCTGTTGCTGTGGAAAATCACCCAGACGTCAAACGAGGTCATCTTTAGCTTCTGGGTCAAATCAGTCATTTTCTACCGAAAATTCTTGAACGGTCGGGACCGTTACACAACGATCCTACTAAATTTACTTGCCATGGTTATTTAAAACACATAAAAATCCACCTTTTTGTGAAATTTGTAAACTTTCCGGTCTGTATTGAGGAAACTATGAGCATGGAGGGTTATACTTCCATGCTATGAGCGAAAAACTGGGTCGAAATTTCAGGGCCTCAAGTATGCGTCCCGAATTCGTCAAAAATTTGGTATTCCTAAATGTAATGCCAAAAATTATTTTGCTGGCACGAAAGAAGAGATATCAGTTGAGGTTTAGACGTTTTCAGTATCTAAAATGGGGAACTCTAGTGAAAGCTACGGCGAGTTGAAAATACCGAAAAATAAGGCCTGTGAGCAGTCATTCAAAGTGTCGCTATCTGGAACATATGAGGATAGATTGTATGCAAATGTGGTTTGTTGCGGACTGGCTGATTATGTAGAAGGGGTGCAAAATTTGGATTTGAAGTTTACAACCCTGTTTCGAACAAACACTTGTCATTTGGGCGCACAATGCGTAGAATTATGACTATAGCACATATTACATTGCTTGTTTGATGTCAATAGTGTCTTTTGAAAAGTGGCAGTTTACTTAAAGTCTCGTGGACTGATTTCCAATATGGCGTCGGCCATAATGCTCATTACCATATTCATTTTTTCTTTAAATTACAAAAAAAAATCATTAAAAATAGAAAAGAAGATGTGCTGACTTGAAATTAACAAATCTGAGTAAGCTACCCCCTGTGCATCAACACACCAGATATCAAAGCAATCTGACAAGAAGTATTTGAGGAGATGATGAAAATATCATTTTTTTGAAAAAAAATCATAAAAAATTGAAAATGGCACAGATCAACTTGGCATGGACAAATCTGAATAGCCTCCCCTCAGGGAACATGCACACCAAATATCGAAGAATTCTGACAGTCACTTTCGGAGAAGATGATGAAAATATAAAAAGTTGACAGAAACCTATGATTCACTCTACTCTATACCTCTTATACCCACCTATACCTAAAGCTACATGCAGTGACTCGGAGCGTAATTCCATATGCTTGGAGCAAATCGAATCCATTAGTGTATTATGGGACCAACAAATATATTGTGGCACTGCATGTCCTGATACACCTTCTTGAAGTTTCCCATGGGTATTCTAATACCTAGTATATTTATTCGAGATGAAATATGTTTACTTTGTTTTTAAATGCGTCCTTCAAAAGGCGACATGAGTACCAGTATAGTAGGCTAAAATATGCCGTCATTGAATGTGAAACACCCGACATTACAAGTGTTTATGTATATCTAGTCTAGCCATTTGATTTATTTTGCCATAATATGGGGACATAATATTTTAGCATTTATACCACAGACACTGATAATAAGTCAGAAAGTGTGAGTAAATATCAGTAAATGTTGGTTAATAAGACATGTAGACTGTAGTTTTTGTTTACTGATGTCTATTACAACCACCTGCGATGTATTTTTTCACAATGCTGTTGAGTTTTATTCACCTGTTGACTACGCTCGTCGTAGCCTGCATGCTAACGATGTCCCTCTATGACGTCACAAAATCCCGAAAACTCTCGAAGTAAATCCGAAGGGAACTGACTGAAAAAAGGTCATTTTAAGATGTTTGCAGACGCTTTTTTTAAAGTTTTAAAACCAGAATACGTTTCACAAACATGTCGTCTAGCAAAATTGCAATAGTGAATGTGAGCATTTGGGATCACCTTTAAAATTTTGTCCTTTTCACTCTTATCAAGTAATTTTGTCATGGATTGGACACCATATAATACTAAGGCAGAGCATCGTACAGATTTTTGAAAACGTTGACTGATGTTGCATTCACCACATGTGATGGTAGACTGTTCCATTTGTCTATGATCCTGGGAGTGAAAAAATATTTCCTTGTATTTAGTCTAACGGATGGCTTTGCAAGCTTTAAGTTATGTCCTCGTGTAGACGTTGATGACGTTTGAAATGAGACATTGCAGGAATCCAGACCATTTAGAATCTTGTATGTCTGGCTGGATCACCCACTTTCTACCGAAAATCTTGAGTAGACCTTGTCTATTTCTAACTATAGCCATTTAAAAGTACACATAACAAGAATCCATCTATTTTGCAAAATTTGTAAATTTTGGGCGAAACAACAAAAGGGCGAAAAACAGGGCCGAAATTTAAGACCTCAGCGGGGTCAAGTATTCTTCACGAAATCGCCGAAAAATCACATTATTCCTATCAATAATTCCAAAATCTATTCTTCTAGCACGGAGGGAGAAATATCAGTCGAGATTTTCGCTTTTATAGTATCCAATATGATGAATTATTGTGAAAGTTACGGCGAGTTGATGCCCGAAACTACGGCTGGTGAGCAATGAGCAGCCAGCCATTGTAAACGTACCTGCACGATCGAAGTGTACACAATGGAGGCTCATCATATCACTGCGTAATGAGCTTTCACAGTTATTCTTACCCATCATGCTCTGCACCCCTTTCATCCTCCTCTGGGTGTGACCACCAGGTGGGCTCTTAAATACGAAAATGGCACTCGTTTTAGATTTCGGATATCTCGTATTATTTATGTCATTGGTACATACATCGTCATGCAGTAAACTTCTGATTCTCCCAGGTTATCCACTAGGGAGCCACTACATGTTTATGTCAAAGGTAGGGCGAACCATGGTTGATAGAGGACACAACGCTACCATGCTGATCAATCAAGGAATCAATGTAATGCAAGCGAAGCAAATCAAAGCTGACCAATCGAAGTTTTCATTTGTGAAATACCAGGGCACCTTTACTGACGAATGTGTTAAGGAAATGGCTATGATACAAATGGAAGGTTCATTAAATGGCACGGGTACCATCTGGGATACAGTGAACATCATCAAAGGCTTGTCTCGTGATTGTGATATGCTTCTACAGGACGATGGCCTTTTCGAGCTCTTGCGGTCATCACAATATGACATTGTATTGGCCAACTATGTCAACCCATGTCATATTCTGATTGTACAAATGCTAGGCCTGCCATTTGTTTCCGTTTCAACACAACGGATTTTCCCAATGATAGATAGTTCACTCCATCATATTCCATCCTACCCATCCTATGTTCCAGCTATGTATTCAGGTCTACCAGACCAGATGAACATTTTCCAAAGGCTTAAAAACTTTGGACACTACGTTATGTCTTACTTAGTTTCCAATTTCTTGCTTTTGGCGCCATATGAAACTTTGAAAGTCAAACATAATATCAGACCGGATGCAACGTTACACGAACTGATGGGAACTTCTGAAGTGGCTCTGTTTGGTTTTGATTTTACCTTTGAATTCCCACGTCCTTTGATGCCAAGCAGTAAGTACATTGGTGGGCTTCTAGCAAAACCGGCCTCTCCTCTCGATAAGGTAAATAAATTTCTAATGTCTTCAGCTCAATGTTTGTAAGTGTGTTGTTTACTGAATAGCTTGATCAAAATATTCAACATGCATGTTTCTTGTCCCCGTTTAGATTCTTGCGTGTTTAGTGTTTAGTCACTATAAAATCGAAGGAACACTTCATTGCAAGGGGTGTTTTTTAGAGTGCTCACGATGTCGAAGAAAGTTTGGCTATGTAAGGTCTTATCTACTTATTCATGTCAAAGCTAGTACATCTAATGAAATTGAACTATGCCAACCAAATTCATGGTTAGGTGTCATCACATCTGAAGCGATTTTACTAACAAGCAACATGTTGTTAGAAATTCCAGGAAATTCTGTAATAATACAAAAATAAAACAGTAGTTTCAAATATTACGTATCAACTGAGCTCTTTCTGATATTTCAATCAAGAATATTCAGACATTTGGACTGGTTTCAAGACGATCAGTTAAAGCCCAAGGTGCAACCAGGCTATGTGCCCACGCTACGGAAGTAGGTTTGTTTATCTGGGAGGAGCATTTGGTAAATCCAACCCAGGTAGTTTATCAACATGTTAGTGGCTGTTCACACATATTGGTTACATGTAGTTCTTGCCTAATCCAAAAGAGTCCCTTGTTATATTTTTTCCAAGTGACAGTGTTTCTGCTACGTTTTTTTCCGGTGCGTACGTACGGCCAGACACCCAGTCTTGGTGAAACACGTATTTCTATAAAGATATATATATAAACATAATAGCCCGAGAAAATTATATTTTGAGGGACCTGTTCCAACACCATCCAAACACTGTTATTACACAGTGACAATTTGTATAATTGAAATTGTAAACTGATATTCTTGGGTACGAACTAACTTACTTGTATCATTTGTACAATGTACTAGATTACATTTGCACACGTACAGCGTCGGCATTTGGTCGATCGTTACGTAAATTTGAAAACATCAAAATCGTTAGATAGATGACATTTTTACAGATTACAGATTACATGTAGGTCTCGTGTTTGGACAACATAATCGGGAAAACTTCAAAATTAACTTCACAAGTATCGCACGGACCAGAGCGGACTAAGCTTTACACTTCCATACTTACTGTACACTAGATAGCAACGTGCGATCTCGAGTTTGGTAGAAATGTCATGGCTGTTTTATGATTGATTAAACTTGTATTTCCAAACCCAATGTCTCATCTCAGAAAACAGTCAATAAAATCACAAACATGTGCTTCTCCGAGTTATCCCGATGTGTACGAGTACCACCCCAGCTATTTCAAAACAAACGCAAAAATACATACGTCGTGGTGGGGTGAGTACCGACTCTAGTTTGGTCTCCGCTCTGTCTCCGTATTTTTTTCTACGATGTCAGTCGTTGTCATTTACATGACGAGGGTTATTGCCGGATAGTGCCAAAACATATGGAAACGATTTTTGAGAAATCTCGAAAGAATTTAATACGATTTCTCAACTCTCAAATTCGAATGAAACAAATATTTTCTGATGCCGCCATGATTGTACTTGTAGTCTAGTTAGTTCGCGTTACGTTCATCTCCACAACATGCACAGAGCTAGAGATTGTTGAGAACAGTCGACAGGTATAGGAACTAGACTAGGCAGTGATGTATGATCTATGTGTACAACATAGACAGTTGTCCTTGAGATTTGAGGATCATTACAGAAATAAAAGATTTGCCAACGTTAGATTTGTTTATGGATTATATCACTGTACCCGTCATCAACGTCGCTTATCACTGTCAGTGTCAAATATCGCACTAAATGTTTCAAAAATGTCTTGCTTCCCGGCCATCAGAAACTTTAACTGAAAGTATGGTAAGTCTTGATCGAAACATATTCAGTCATAAAATCCTCAGGTTTCTGACAATTTCCAATACTTATTACAAAAAAGACTGCAGTCGGGCCTGCGGATACCGCCTCATCAGACTGGCCCGGGCCAGACGATGTATACCCGACAACATTGGAAAACATGTAATCTCTGCCACTGTTTTCTCACTCTTAGATTACTGTGATAGCATCTACTCAAACTGTAACCTTACACTTAAAGACAGCTTGCAACGCATTATCAATCAGTCCTCATTCAATGTGGTCTGAAAAAATCTGATCACGTTACTGCTGCTAGAATCTCGTTAGACTGGCCAACAATTCAAGAAAGGCACGATAAACATTTCAACAAACTTGTTAACAAATGTCTCAGAAACAAAGTTCCATCCTATATTTCAGATCTATTGACTACAAACTCTTCAATTCATTCGCACAATACTAGAAGCAATTACCCAATATCCCAAATGTGCATAATAGATCTTTTGCATATAGGGCATCCATTGTTGCAAACAATAGAATCAAGTAGCTTTGTGTTTTTTATGTGTCATTGTAGATTTCATTTTCCACCTTACTGTTTTCATTGTATGTGTTCTGCTTTTTGTACATTTTTATATATTTTTTTTAACATCTGCATGAAAACCCATTTATGGATGCAGTGTTTTAAATAAATTAAATAAATAAAAAAATAAATAAACAAGAACATTTTGTTAGCTACATGTATTACATCTGATGCCTTATACGTGACACGCACGATCATTGTCCAGTTTGCACCACATGGTGTGCTTGGGTGACCCTATAAAAACGAATGACAACCCGAATGGCGAAAAACCATTGACAGCATTTCCAGTATGTAAAGAGTGGAATGACACACCCTTTTCTATACATCCAGTTAGTTGAACATGATTTTACTGGTTTTACAGTGCAGAGGGTGTCATTCAACTAACTGAATGTAGAAAAGGGTGTCATTCAACTCTGTACATACTGGAAATGCTGTCATTCCAGTTCCAAAGCATTGCAAATGCTGTCATTCCACTTATTTTATAGAGTGGCGATTGTCATTCCATTTGTTTTATAGTGCAGAGGGTGTCATTCAACTAAATGAGTGCAGAAAAGGGTGTCATTCCACTGTTTACATACTGGAAATACTGTCATTCCAGTTTCAAAGCATTAAAAATGCTGTCATTCCACTTATCTTATAGCGTGGCTGCTGTCATTCCACTGGTTTTACAGTGCAGAGGGTGTCATTCAACTAACTGAATGCAGAAAAGGGTGTCATTCCACTGTTTACCCACTGTAAATGCTGTCATTCCAGTTCCGAAGCATTGGAAATGCTGTCATTCCACTTATTTTATAGAGTGGCAGCTGTCATTCCACTGTTTTTACAGTGCAGAGGGTGTCATTCAACTAACTGAATGTAGAAAAGGGTGTCATTCCACTGTTTACATACTGCATCGGTGAATATTAAGTTTGAGAAATGGTCATAGATGTGGTCATGGTGAATGGATATTACCATTGTGACATCACAGTTAGATGTATTTCTTTTAGCAGGAATTTGGATATTACCATGATATACATAAATATTATATAATTGATTACATATCTCTTACTTTGATAGGAATTTGATGAATATGTCCAATCAGCTGAGAATGGGATTGTTGTGTTTTCATTGGGATCGTTGATAAACCTGGCATCTAACATGGACAAGGCTGAAATGTTTGTGAGAGCATTTGCTAGACTTCCCCAGAAAGTCATTATGCGATATGATGGTCCTTCCCCACCTGGAGTTGGATCAAATACCAAGCTTGCGAAGTGGTTGCCTCAAAATGATCTCTTAGGTAGGATTGAAACATTGTTTTGTTTTCAACAAACATACTTTTACCATCATATATTTGAAAGGGAAATGTCTCAAATGTCCATGATACCCCTTCAAAGGGATTCCAATAACTACTCGCCACTGATCGCCATGTACATTTTCATAAAAGTTTATGATCTCTTACCTCAGTCTTTTATTGCCTTTCTGCAGAATGGCAAATGTAATAAGATTGATATCGTGATTTTGATGAAATATCTCTCTCGGAATTAACTTTCTAACCCTACAGGACACCCAAAAACGAAAGCCTTCGTAGGCCACGGTGGCATTAATGGTGTATATGAAGCCATTTATCATGGCGTACCGATGGTAGGAGTTCCACTACATGGTGATCAGTATGATAACTTTGCACGACTAGTTGATAAGGGGATGTGTCTTACAGTAGATGTCAGAACACTAACGCAGGACAAGATTTATAATGCAATTACAACAGTGATACAGGACAAAAGGTAATATGTATGTTTTTGCTTTTTTTGAAGTTTTAAATGTTTAATTATATATGTTGCCTATGGCATATTCGTAATTTAGTAAATTCCACACATTGGTCATATTATTATGCCCTACTTCGATTGAATTGAAGGGCACAAGTACAAGTGGAGATATGATAGTGAACCTACATCGTCTATATATAGTTACGTAATTTACCTGGTGGGTGCGAAGGTCAAAAGTACTATACTCTTACCTATGAAAACTATAGTCCTTTTCCAAATTCAAAACAGTGTTGGCGTAAATATGATAATCACTTTTGAAAAAGAATGATTTTAGTAAATAAATTTGCATAATGTGAGATCAATGTCTGGAGTCAAAAAATTAGTTCGATTGGAAAGTCTGATTTGAAGTAAGTCGTGTTTAAGTTTGTGTGTTCCTTTGTTGGTTGGTTGTTTTTTGTGTGTTGTATTTTGTTTGTTTGTTTGTTTGTTTGTTTGTTTGGCTGTTTGTTTGTTTGCTTGCTTTGAAAACTTACATGATGCATGTTGTACGTTTATGTGATATTACATTTGTTACAACGTTTAGGGATTTATACCTGAATCCCACAACCAAAATAAAAGAGATTCCCATTTGACCGTTTCGTATCTTACAGCTACAAAGAGAATGCTATGAGACTATCTGCAATTCACAGAGATTCACCAATGACGCCCTCAGAGACGACAGCCTTCTGGATTGAACATGTTATTAAACATGGTGGTCAACATCTTCGTCCTGCTTCATTTCAACTGAATACATTCCAGTATTTTCTTTTAGATGTTATGTTAGTTTTATTACTTGCCGTTGGCTTGATAGTCTATGTTTTACAGAAACTGTTAGGACTATGTTGTCAAGTTTGTTGTAGAAATGTAGGGAAGGAAAAATCTGAATAATAACTTCTCTTAGGCTGATCCTATTATTTCGTTACAAGAAGTGTTATATTTGGATTTTGAATGAAATTGTAATAAAATAACACAGATAAAAAAATTTCAATCAGTATGTATATTTTAATATGTAAATGTATTTGAAAATTATGGTTTGTCTGGAACAGTATTGCATTCAAAAGTATTTCCTCTTACATAAAAGTGAAAAAGAAATAAATCAATTTCTTTGAAATCATTTCATAATAACAGATAGGCTATGTTTATATACAAAAATTACATCAAATTGTAACAAATATTATCGTCAATAGGCAAAATAAACAATAGTGTATTTCTGATAACCCGACTGACCCTAGTTTCAGCTGTAGACCCAAACATTTTTTGTATGCAAAAGGTAAAATGATGACAATATACTATTTCCCTGTAGATGTTATTGCCGAAGTATCTTTGGTTACTTTTTTAAATCAGAGAAACAATGTCATTTCAGCCTATAACAGCACAGTCTGCATATTGTGTATTCTGAATCACATAATTGTCTTCATTTACTTCTTTTACACCTCATCAACTGTTACAGAAGTATTGACCAATGAGCATCTTATCTTTGCATCGAAGTAATAAAAAAAAAGTAAAAATAAAATAAAATGTTATCTATCCTATTTCCTGAAGTCATCAGAAACAAACATTTTTTTATATTTTTACCCTTTATACCAGTAATTTTTATGGCATAACAAAAGTTCCATAAGTACATCCTTCACACGTGTAACTACTGATTTATAAAAGAATGTCTTTCAAGCAAAGACCCTAACGACGAGAGAAATGAATAAATACTAAAATACATAACTTTATACAAATACATTTAAATGTAAAATACATGAAGTATGTTTTACAGAAAACGGTAGAAATCAAAAGAATGAACTTCTGAACTACAGACCCTGTTATGAAGATGACACAATGGAACATTATTCTTGAATACTTATTTCATGCCAAAACCTAGAACAAAACTTCTGAAGTACATTGCTGTTCATTTAAAATACTGTAAAATTCTTATCTGAAGTCATAATTTTTATATGTACACGTGTTATAAATTTTTTACTGAATATGGTGAATGGTGTCTACTAGTATCTCATAAAACAAGGATGCTTCTCTTAAAACTGATTTTAACTATCAGTTTGGAGGATTGTCAATAAGGGAGCCTTCAGTAATTACAGGTGTGGGGGGGGATTAGATTTTACAAATCACTTCTTGGAGGAGGGTCGTATGGGGGAGTTAAGGGAGGGTCACATTTTGCTTGAACACATTATACTATCTATAAAGTTTGCATTACTTTGTGATGTCTGCATCCAACCACTGCAGCAACATCCCAACAACCAACCGGGCTGAACCCCCACCCTCATCCCCATCAATGAAAGCTCCCTAAAATAGATTACATCTTCTGCTAAAGATGCATTTTGAAGTAAGTTTGTCACAGCAACATTATTGATTTATACTGAAAGCACACTGGGAACTCAAGTTCATTTCCAAGACATCTCAAGAAAGATGTTGCTTGCAACACAAACTTCAAGATTGTTAATAGTGAGTCCTAACAATTTGAGCAAATGTATGGCATTATACTGATCATTTACTTCAACATAATGAATACAGTTTGATCATTTATGACATTTCAAGTGATTACTTTTCATGTTTTCTTAACATTGATTGATTGCCATAGCCAACTTTATTATACTGAAAGCTGTTATTTCATTTAAATTGTTACTATTATTTCACTTTACTATGTATTTACTTCTCTAGTATGTAAAGTCAAGATGAAGAATTCAAATAGCCTTTCTGGATTATTTAGGTTTATCTCAATGCGGCATATTCCGGTTATAGGAAAGATAAAATATTTCATGGTTTGGCCACAAGGAGTGCTGTTCACAAGCCATTTGGGGGCAGGAAGTGAGGGCCATGTAGTCGAGTATTAATACTCTACTATTCATGCAGACACCAGACACTAAGTTACCACACATTCTCTATGTTGTTCCCACAATACTATTTTAGTAGCGACTACCACGTTAAAACATGCCTAACTACTAGTACTTCAGTGTTCTTCCACACACATGCATTTCATTCACTACTTCATGCTACCAGTGGCCACGACACAAATTTCAGCCCTGACCTAGCCAAATCTGGTGCGCCCTCTTGTGGTGATTACCTGAGAAATGGCCAGAACTTCAGTAACCGGAATATGGCGTATTGTCTGTTGCTTAATAGACTAATAACAGTATACCATCAAAAAGGAAATGTAAGGTAAAACGCACCATAAAGGTGAATTTCTCTGAAAATCAAAGTTGACATGTTCAAATCTGTTAATTTTTTTCCATATCAAAGCCTGTTCTTTGTCCTTTTGAAATAATAAAAGAAATTTCAGTAGTCATCATTCTTGTTTTCAAAGAAATCTAAAATCTTTCATTTTCCCTAAAAATTTACGCACTATTCAGCGGCCATATTGGATTCTGAAATTAAGGAATTTTATTTATTAATAAGTTAAAGGAGAAGAACACCT
The DNA here is from genome assembly GCF_964340395.1 of Glandiceps talaboti. Classification (NCBI taxonomy): domain Eukaryota; kingdom Metazoa; phylum Hemichordata; class Enteropneusta; family Spengelidae; genus Glandiceps; species Glandiceps talaboti. The sequence continues at coordinate 11,342,018 of NC_135556.1, read as the reverse complement.
ATGGAAATAAAGGTATTTTCATAAAAGTTTGGTTCTGAAGAGTTATTCTATGATTTCATATCATATGTGATTACCAAAAATCACTAAAGGTGAAATACCTTTACTTCCTGCAGTGGAAAGTTTTGGAAATTTACAGATGATACAAAAAACGTAACAATGCTATCATCCGTACAGACTTATTTACAGTATGTGTAATGCTCACCCAATGGTAAATATCTATTTACAATGTTTATATATATATATCATACCACTATCATCATCCGTGAGCTAATGAATCTAGTTTTAAATATGTGATTTGAACAATAGCATTTGTAGGGACGGACTGTAAAATGACATTTTTTGCAACTGCCTGAAAAGACTTTTAGAATAGGGACGGATTGTAGTACCTGCTACAAAAGAAAGACAAAGTTTGAAGAATTTCTACCCTGGTCACCTGCCATGGTATATCAGATGTGTCAATGTACCATTTACAAAAGAGCTAGCACACAAAGAGAGGTTCACTGGAATTAAAACCTTGAATTGTTTTCACTTCATTACCATGGCTAGACTTCGATGATTCAGCATGTTATGCCCTTGCTGGTGAAGCAGAGGAGGGTCTGCTGGGCTTTCCAGATAAAGACAATTGGTCTTTCATTTCAGCAATTTCTGTGAATGAATCATAGACAGTAAAAACAAATTAGTGTCTAGTGCTGCATGAATAGTAAAACAACGCCTTAATGGCTAGTCAAAACATGATATTGCTTGTTTTGAACGGATACTGCGATAACCCTTCTTCAAAAACACGACGAAGCAAAATACTGTACACCTGACAAAATAGACATAGTTGAAGAAAAGATATATATATAGAACACCTCACCAATGCCTTCAGACACAGAAATTCAGCCTCAATGTACAATTCTGAATTCTGATCTAAAGACAATAAACTCTGACAAGAAAGAAAGAAATTAACCATATTAATGTCGTATCATTATAGCCTACAAAGCACTTTCTACCTGTAGCTATTATGCCAAAATATGCTTTTTTGCCAATATTTTGTGTATGTTAGCATTCACTGGCTCTGTTTGATACAACCACACAGAAACCAATAAGAAACTGTACATTCTACACTTTAAGATAGAAAGATTGCAATTTCTTGTTACATTTTGTCTAAATGAAATAAACCATTTAAACATACTGCAAATAGACATGGCTACATCAATCAGTGCAAGGACTTGGATAATACCCACCTTGTTTTAAAGCCTGGTTTTCTTGCATTAGCTCGGAGTTCCTTGTCGATAGAAAGGCAGCATCTTGGATGGACTCTTCCAGTAAACTTCTATATCTCTGCTCTAAAGCTGCTTTCTGTTCTTCAAACACTTGTCGATAATTTCGGAAAGTCTACAGGTGATAATTAAATGTACATGAAATTGAGGAAAGAGAAGTGAAGGATTCAAACTTAAAATCACACCTTACACAGGTAGTTGAAGTGTAATGCCGTGTTCTTATCGTCTACGCTTATGAGAGAAGAAGACTGGTGAGAATTGTAGTGTTCATTAACCATGTTTGTTCAGTACACAGTACATATCCTATACGAATTTCATATATATAATTATACGAGAACTCTTATCCAGGGATGTAAATTACTACAGATGTTCAATGATGTCACAATAATAATAATATTGGTTTTATAATATAGTGGTTTCCTACTCTGTGCTCAAAATGCTTTACAAATATTACCCCTGGCACGGATCTGTAGTGACACAACAGCCTTTCATGCTTCATAACTCCCTAGTCTTGGGGAGCATACAATCCATTACAATTTACAAAACGCACAAGAGTAAAGTATTCACTCTGCAACCTTTATCCTACCAGGTCCCCCTATTATACATACAGCTGGGTTGACTTAAGGCACAAACATGGTTCAAATTTTGCCCAAGAACTTTAGCCATTCAGAAATAAGTGGCAGCAATAGGGTTTGAAATCTGAAGATTCCAAGCTGGCCACTTATAACCATTGAACCATCACGACTCCAACATAGCCTCCTACCATGAATTGAAACACAATTACAGAAGAACTTCTTGTGATCAAAATAGTTCTCTAATTGTCCTTGTTCATTTTCTTAAGTCACAGAAAAATCTCAAATGAAATTGATTTCAGCATAACATTTTAAAAGGACCTGGGAAGAACAAGTTTTCATCTGGTAAAGTTTGAAGATTTTAAAAACTTTGATTGTTACAAAAGTACTCAACCCCCCCACCCCCACCCCCCACCTGAGTCTTGGTCTAATAAGACACATTGCTATTCTATTGCTAACCAATACACTAGGACTGACAATCAGCTAAATCTACACCAGCACTATAAAACCCACCTGAAAATTCTGCAATTCTTGTATTTCCAGTTCTTCTTTGTGACGTTTGTGACTTTCATCCAGATCTTTACCTAGCTGTTGTTTCTCTTGATCCAGAGTTTGTAACTGCATTGTAACAACAGTCCTCTCAGCTCTTAGCTCTATTAGTTCTGTCTCTCGCTTCAGAATTTCTTCATTGGAGTATTTAAATCCATCCTCTTTCATCTTTCTCTATTGGAGATAAACCACATATCAAATTAGTTGAGTGTGTTGCCAATTAGCTTATTACACTTTTCTAGTCTCACCCCCCTCCATATCTTGCTGAACTTATTGTAGTTAACAACCAAACAACATCTTTGCACTCATATCATCATGCAATACTCACGGTTCCCAGAACAAGACTTAAATGATATGGAGATCAAGGAATCCCACTCTGAGACTCATTTGAACCAAATGATCACGTCTCTTCAGCATTCCTTCTCATTGTTGTTTGATACAGGTGGAATATTTACTCTTTACTAACTGCATCTGTAGTAATCACGATAGCAGTCAGTGAAGAGGAAACAACCCAGTCTGTCAAATGATGGTGCACATATCTCACACTTTCCAATACTACAAACCACACATCAATCATTACATACAGAAATCACACATGCTCTATCAATGGACCATAGTATACAATATAGACCATGTACACCAAACATCACCAGTGTCCGAAATTGACACTGATTTGTCAGTCCAAGACCAACAGATTCCTGTAAGGACCAACACTTTTGCAGAGTTACAGCTACTTGTCAGTCCTTACGATCGATTGAAATTTGAAGTTTATGAATAATGCAATCTGATTAAAATCCGATGTAGATGTCGGCTAATCGTGCATTGCTATCTTACCATCGTTATTTAGCTTGAATTGACCTTCGTAGTAGATGTTTAGAGGAGGCGATCAGGCTAAAAGCGTAAACATCTACTACGAAGGTCAATTCAAGCTAAATAACGATGGTAAGATAGCAATGCACGATTAGCCGACATCTACATCGAATTTTAATCAGATTGTGAATAACGTTACTCAATGATATGGATAGAGGGGGGTAGCTGTATATACCTGTCATAAGAGACACTGGATCAACTAAGTACCAACAGCTTGTTACCTTTCAGTCCTCATGACTAATAGTCAGTTTTATTACCTTAAAGGTGAGTGCCACTCCAGGAAATAGAGACATTTTCATAAGATACGAGTCATTTCATGATGTTACCTAACCTACAATTACTTGCGATTTCAGAGAATCATTAAGTTGATCTTGTGCCTTTATAAGGTATCTTTGCTGTGCGCTGTTGCATTATGGGAGTCACCAGAAATATATATTCAAGTTGCACACTGAATATTCATGAGTCCTAAGTGCCTATACCCTGCAACCCTTCACTGTAGAACATCTCTCATGAATATTCATTGTGCAACTCGAATGCATGAGCATCAAACCATCTTCACACAAAGCTGCTAAAGCTAAAGAATGGTGAAAACAGTGTTTACTCACCTGGAGGTCAGCCTTTTCATATGCTATATCTGCCTTCATTTTATCTAGTTCATCTGTCAACATGGCAGCATTCTCTCTTTCCATTTTCTTTCTCTCTTCTTCCTCAATGATTCTGCGTAACTCGGAATTATTCCGCAAGTCAGCATTTTGTGACCTGACCTCCTTTAGAAACAGACAGCAACAGAATACTTACATCAATATTTTTTATATAAGATTTGAAAATGTACCAATAAATTGTACCAATAAATTCAACATGACTTTTTTTTAATCGAAGCAGTAAACAATCTGTTTGAAAACAATACAAACCTCTTTCTCTCGTCTTTGTTTATCCTGTAAATCTTTCAACCGTCTTTTCACATCTCTGACATTGTCACTTTCACGTTTCAGTTTTTCTTTCAGATCATGGATAGCAGTAACTCTTGCTTTGGTGTCAGATTCAGATGCTTTACCTGATGACAGAAAATACAACATTGTCAAATCTATATGAATACACCATATTCCAGCTATCTGAGAAATGAAAGATTTCATGATTTGGCCACTAGGAGTGCTGTTCGCAAGCTGTTCTGTGGCCAGTCGTAAGGGCCAGAATATGACAGATCCCTGTAATGCATGAATGCCAGTGTGGCTACACATTTGCATCAGTGCTTGGGGTGTTCTCTGTGGGAATACTTTCACTTCACTAGCTTAGCAAAGACTAGTATTGAGACATTTAATTATGTGTTACAAACGAAATGCTCTGTGGAATCAACGATGAAATAGTTTGGTAATTATACAGGACAACTCGTGACACACAATGCTTTTTACATAGTGTAACTCAAGACAATTTCAACTACAAAAACAGTTATACAGGTGCCAAGCACAGTTGGGATGTAGAAGCAGACAAGTACTGATGTTGATTATCAGTGCTGGAAAGTAAACAATTGAAGTCATTAAAATCATCAAGTTTTAATATGTTTAATCTTTTCAACAGAAGCCTGTTTCTACAACACTGTGCAAGAATAGTGACACTGTGAGTTGTAAGGGATTCTGCTGTGTGCATGTAGTGTCACTGTTTTACTGTGAAGTTGAAATGCATCTGTGTTTATATAAAGAAACATCATGTCGCATACTTGAAATGCCATTCCCACTTCATTTCTCCTGTAATATTTGACAAGTCTTCACTTACCACTTTCAGCTAACTTGGAATAGTCAGCTATTCGTGCCTGCAGGTTCTCCTTCATATCATCAACCACCTTACGTTTCTCTTTATACTCTGCCATCAACTGCAAAGAGATAAGTCCATGATTTTATCAATATGAGGCAATTCATCATATTTAAGCACAGACACATGCATGCATCCACAGACGGATGGAGCCCATCACAATATCCCCCTCCATCAAGGGGCTTGAATAAACTTCAGACACTTCAGACACTTTAGACACTTCAGATACTATTTGCTTACATGTGCTCGTCATGAAAGTCAAGTTTTTTAATAACATACAGGACAGGGAGGGACCACAAGGAATGGGGAATAAAAAATAAAACACACAATTGGTCAGATTTATCTTGAACTGGTCTTCTAAAGTGAAATATAAAATACAATATTTTTAACAGCAAAATTGCTTGTTCTATGACTGTTACTTAAGAAATTAGAGTCCGCACTTTAAAATTATTGATGGATGGCTGGTGGTGGCAAGCAAATAAACAATGCATAGCACATACAAACCTGAAATATCAAAACAATTTGATTTTCCTTGAATAAATTGATACCCTTTTCCCCAAAAAAAATCAAGTGATATTGAAGACAACCCAACAATTTTGAACTAATAATCCTCTATTTCTGTAATATTTTGATATAAATTCAAGATATATTTTGGATTCTGCTTCAATAAAATACACAGGGAATGCACCTACATTTGCAAAACTATTCAACAGATAGTGTGTACACAAATTTAGTTGTTTGCATTGGTTACAATTTTAGTACTTCTTCAACAGGTATTTTTGTTTTCTAATTTCATTAACTACAAGTTAACCCTAAATATGAAAAAAACAAACATATATAACCAAAAGTGTCAACAGATGGAAACATCTTGTGCTAAAAATGAAACATATTTTCTCATTGAATGGAAATGTGTAGTTATATGCATCTTCTTCCCTACCTGGTCTTTCTCTTTCTGCATCAATAGGAACTTCTCTTGCATTTCTTTGTTTCCCTTTCTAGCACTGTCACTCATCACCCATTCCATAATTCCCTATGGAAAGAAATTATTTCAGAATGTATTACTGGAAAAACACAATTTTGATATATACAAAGGAAATCCCACCACTGGAACTATTTAATGTTTATATATAATCACATGCAATTACATTTAGCATTACCTTTCATTTCAACAACTTTTCCAAAGTGTATGCAGTTGTAGTTGCGCAAGTTGTTAGCAATACTGGAGATAAGAAGCACAAACTATTGTTTCTCTGGATGAAGGCATATACAGTGTCTTTTCCATTCTGTTATTAGACTTACCCTTCTCGCAAGATTCACTTTTCTTTCATCTTCATATTGTAGAGATAATCTCTCTTTCTCATCCCAACTTTGACGTTTAGCTACCTGTAAGTCCTGTACCAAATCCTATTGTGAGAGAAATTTGTACACATCTTAGTTTATAGGTGAAAACCCCTCAAGGAAATAAAGGAGTCATTTCATGTTTTCACATCATGTAATTTTCACTCAGTTACCAGGAAATGCCAAATTGAAACTCCTTTTCACCTCTATTCTTTTCAGTGGAACACTATTGCATCATGGGTCTTAGCAGACACTAATACTAATTAGAACTTTAAAATCAACGTTGATTTCAATAGTTGGTACACCAACCTGCATCTTCAACACATCTTCTTTGTTGGCATCTTGTCCAGGTCCAATGTTGGCTAATTTATCCCGTAATACACTTATCTCCTCTCTCAATTCTCGTATCATCTTTGAACTCAATTCCTGCGAATGTTGAGAGAAAACCACCATTGAATGTCGATATAATAATAACAATGTTTGAAAGACTATAATCTCAAACATCGTTTCAGTAAAATTCCACATTATAATACAGGGCCAAAAATCAACAACTAAATTCACCCTTAGTCGATGCAAGGTAAGATATAAAACCTGACAAATCAATTCTCTTATAGCTGATCTAATGTTTTGGATAAATTCATTCCATAAAGTAATACGGAAACCAGTTTTCTTTGACCATCTACTTATGGCTTTGTACAATTCAATCAACCAGTCGCACAGATTCAGGCAGTGGAACTGCTAACACACAAAATTAGACTTACCACATTCTTCTTGACTACATTCTGGATATTCTTTGCATACTGTGCATACTGTAATGTTTGTAGACTGGCTGCATAGCTACTCTCAGCTGCAGATACCACAGCAAAGAAACAGGCATAGCTGTTTCCACCAAACGCATCCTATAAAAACGAGATATGAAGGGACTTTAGAATAATACAGATAGAGAGTTCTTGACCACTATTATGTTGTGGAGGCATTTCAGAATAAACAAAGATTTGGGCAGGGATTGAAGAAAAAAGATGTTGAAGAATTCTTGTTAACTGAAATAGAATTGTACTAGAATTTTACTACTTAGCAATGTCATAAAAATAACAAGTTTTTTTTTTACACAGTTCCCTAAAACACTTTACTGATGTGTGACTACATTCGAAACTGATTTCTTTTGTTAAATTTTGACTCAGAGTTAGGTAAAGGTCAGGGACTAACTATCACTTGCTATCTTGGTTGAGCAGATGACTTCCGTTCCATGCAATACACATCCATTACTGTAGGCGTGCATGAGAATAAGTTGACCTTCTTGTTCTATTTTGATCCTCTAGCACAAAGTACAATGTTACTGCAGGCACTGATATGTGACTGTTTTCCACTGGTACGTGTAAGGAATTTGAGAATAGAGAAGTTAAAGAAATGAGGATATGTTTCTCACAGGTCATATCAATAAATAACCAATTCAAGATGCTTTATTTTTATAACATCCCAGTAGAGGTCAGTTTAAAGTAAAACTACTATTCTTCACTTCTGTCAATGAAGCATGGAATTCTGTCGTGTTACGTTCTGTTATGCAGATGCCCTGATTTGATTTTACCATTTAGGTCTGTACTCCATGTCAATTCCGTAACATGGAAAAAGGTTTTTCCACAACATTTCTTATAGTTTTAGTCAAAAATAAATGTTCAGTTGTGCTCTTACCTGTAGAAGTCTTGTAACCTTGGAATCTCTGTATGGAACATGTCCACCTTTCTTGTGAGAGTCACCTAGTGCACTGATCACATGACCAACAGCTGACAAACTGTGAAGAGTCACATGACAAAACTTCATGTTTGTTCTTTCCTGTCACATGCCTAATACTAGCTGTGTATCTCTTACTGTGTCTTTGTGCTGTGCTTCAATTACATGAGTTGTTGTTATATGCGACAAGGGGAATGTCACTCCAGCAAAATAGCTGCAATTTCATAAACTATGATACCGTGTAGAAAATGTTCCATCAATACCTAATGTTGTAGTTTGGTTATGTATACCATACGGACACAACCTAATGTGAACTATTACCAAGATCAATAGATTTAAAGGTGAACACCACTCCAGGAAATAGAAGCGTTTTCATGAAATATGGGTTCTGGAGGGTCCTTTCAAAATTTTACATCATATTCAATTACTTGTGATTTCAGAGAAACATCAAGTTGATCTTGCACCTTTATAGGGTATCATTGCTGTGGGTCATATTGCCTAATGGAAGTCAGCAGATGTCTATGCAATAGGCGAACAATGGAAATCATGAAATGACTCCAGAACCCATAGTTTATGAAAATGCCTCTATTTCCTAGAGTGGCATTCCCCTTATGGGGTTTACCTCAGCTAATTCCTTAGTAGCTACTGCACTACAAAAAGTCTCTAGCTTGATTTCAAAACATGTACCCCATGTATTAGAAAGTTCCCTGTAAACTTGAAAAATTTGCTGCAATGTAAGTTATTTGGGCTATGAGGAAGATGATGAAAACCACACTACTTTTCCCACACAATTAGTCTAGATACTGACGACTGCGTTCCAATTTTACACTATGTTATCTTCACAGATTACGTCTAGTCAATATGGTTACTCTCGCACAGAATTTTGTGCTCTCCCACTACAGCGTTCATATAAACTTGATGGCATTGTCAAGTCCCCATGTGATTTTAGTTCCAGCTGACTGGAGGTGGAGCTCGGTTTTTATGTTTAACCACATTTAATGCCTAGAGTAATGGCATTGACTAGATGTAATGTGTGAAGATAACGTAGTGTAAAATCATAACACAGTCTTCAGGAACTAGACTACCACACAATCTGTGCAGACAAGGATGTCAACAATGTACAAATGCATTATGTTGAGATACTGAAACCACCATGCTAATTGTTATGATCACAAAGTTTTGCTATCAGCGATTTTTTTTTTGACATTACAGCTGTATGCTTCATTCATCTAGTTCTTCACCGAGTCCATTCTAACAGCTAACTTCCTACTTAAAAGATCTACAAACTCACCTAGCATCTCTGCTGCCGACTCCTTCAGACCCTGAATGCAAAATAGGATAAACAACATTAACAATAAGATGAACAACAAAGTGAAAGTTCTGAACTGTATTACATGACGTATAACAACTTCAATTGCAATGCAATTCGGATGCTTTATTGGTGACTTCAAAAAACAAACAGCAATACTGATGACAAATACTGCATACTGAGATCATACACCGTTTCAAACATGGACTTAGTGAATGTTCCTTTTAAATTTCAGGTTTACTTTTATTAGGGATACACAATCTCTGGAAATATCAATGATCGCATTTTCTCCACTACAAACAGTAATGAATTTGTTTGCTCTGCAAAAAGTTATCCATAGAATGAAAAATCAGATCTGAAATACTAAAGCCTCACCTGCTAAATCTGCTACCATGACCTTTGACCTCACTCCATTCTCAGCACCTGCATTCTTTTGTTCTATAGTAATGCTGAATATCCCATGTGCTCTAAATTAGGCAACAAAAAGAAATTTGACATTAGGACAAATTTAAGTCTGTTAAATTCATAACTTTCATGACTAAACTGTACATGAACTCACCCGTTTGAGACACGTTTCTTGTACATCTTCATGAGTACGTGTCACTGTATTTTTAGTTTGATTTACTAATAATGGGTTGGTAGTGTGAGATTTGACCCCTATGACCTGAACTACTCCATTTTGTCTGATTTATGCTTTAAGTGACTATAATTTATGCGACATGCTAACATGTAAATAGCAAAGATTAATACAGAGAAGCAGTTCAAACTTAGTAAACAACCACCACAGCCTTTGATCTGTTCTGGTCAATGATCCTCATCAGAATGACAAATTCTTGGATAAATTCTTGGACAAATTCAATAATTATCCATTAGCTTGAGCTAACAGGTTTGTGAAGGTTTCTGGCTATGGCATCGATCATGGGAAGGCCATTTCAGAAAATAAATGCATTTTTCATAACTTTAGATTCTGGAGTCTCTTTTGATGATGTTACATCGCTTACATTACATGATGTGCTTGCCAAGAAACACAGTGTTGAAACTTGTTCCTCATTCATTGTTTAGTGGAGGTCCTTGCCATGGACATGCATCATCGCCATCTCATTGGTATCAGCAGACATGCATACATAACAGCAGAACAAACATGTTCATGCCTGTTTGACTTGAAGGTAATAAATACTAATAGTTTCAATTTGGTCTTTCTAAGCAATCACATGTAAAGTATGTGATATAAAATCACAAAAATGACACTCCAGAACTAAAAGTTTAAGAAAACACATTTATTTTCAGCAGTGGCATTCCATATCTTCCTTGAATGTTTGCAAAAATGTCAAACTAAATTAATGTTTCTCAAAATCTGACTGAGCTATCTTCATTACAATTTAAGACGTAAAAGTTGAAACTTACCTTTCTCTGTGACTTCTGCTATCTGAAGCCCCCATCTTTCTTGCTCTAGTTCCCTGCTCATACAGTCTGTTAATGTCATCAGCACTTTTCACGACCATTTCAGACAACCCATCTACAAATCTGTGTCACGAAATGAAAAAAAAATTGATGATACACGCAAGAATCCAAATTGCATTCATTACTCTTTGACACCTCACTCTTGTCTAAGGATCTTGACAGTTGGTAAATATTGACGTTTCTCATATGAGAATATTACTGTATTCAAAGTTATTCCTACTCAAAAACATCACAGAACTTGAAAATATACACCAGAACTTACATTCCAATTTGTGGGTGTTGTTTAATCTTCATTTCATTATTATGTGGATTCAGCAAATCCGTCATGTGCTCATCCATAATCTGGGGGAAAAAATTGTAAATTTGATACAAATATTGACACATCATAGATTTCTGGGTGAGTGACCCTGCCATAAAAGGGACAGAATCTACACTGCAGATCGAACACTCCCTATTTTGTTTCTTTTACGCGTATACACCTTCACTGAACAATCACTTCTCAGACGCGCACACGGCTCAGTAAATTAAATTTAGCATAGTCAAAGAGTACGGTCATATTTACTACACTGCACACCGGAATACAAATGTCAAACTTAGTGTATCATGTACATGATGTTCAGTACTATAACATATGGTATTATCAAAACCATAGTTACATAATTTCAATATTTCATAGAGTCGTAAACATTCATATGCCTGGCGTACTTAAATACGCAGCCGCCGAGTGAAAGACGGAAAACTTAACATTTTTCCTGAATGGGATTGAAATTCGAAAAAGTAAAACGATAGAGTTTTAGGACGACATAGTGAGACATGTCATCTCAAATATTGGTTGAAGTAACAGAAAAATAAAAAAGTTAAACCGAGGGGTTTTATGAGGTGACGAGTATCCAGGGCGATGACATGATTTTGCATAATTTCCCATAGACCACGATGGCGTTTACTGAATTCAACAGGGTGCGAACTTCTCGTCGGTTCAATTTTTTCAAATTTCGACTTATGATTTTCAAATTTTGCATCCATTTTCGGAGTATCATAGGCTAAATTCGTATCGTTTTAGAATTTTGAATTAATACTCTATATTATTGTAATCTGCATTTGAGTATGATTTTATCGTCAAGTATTCTTAGCCGTTGACAAAACTACCGATATTTACGCCAACACGCATCTTTAAAGTAGGCTTGAAATTACGAAAATAGGTCAGTAAATGTTATAAAAAGTACGAATTACAAGGGCACTTCATCCTGAAATCAAAACTACCAAATGTTGGCTGATATATGTAAGACATAAGGTCCTAACACGACAAAATATCAAGGAGTGTAAATAATATACACACGAACTTTCCACTATAACTCAACAGTGGACGTATCGATCAATATTCTTTTCACTGGAAATTGATACAATGTTATGACATGTTGGCTGGTCGTCTCTAAAAAATGACGGCGCCAAAAATCCAAAATGCAGCGCAGATATAAATAAAGGACTACTGCGAGAAAATTATCCAGTTTAGGCATCTCCTTGATTCATAAACATTAATACACTGGCACAATAATATAGGGCCTGTCGACATACATGTATATCTCATGCGGCAAGTACGAACAAAATCGTTGTAAACCAGACGGTAATATACTGCCTTATGAATATTCATTAGATGCTTGTCAAATTTGACCCCGTTGTTGACCTTTCAGGCACAGTCGGCGCTTCGCGGAATATGAAACAAATGGGTACCGGTTCGTCCCGCAGTGCTAACAAAGAAGTCTTTCATTCCGTATCTCACACCACACAAACACTCTGCTTGATAATCCTATACACCTACTGATTTATAGTACAAAGGCAGTAAATATGACAACTACCTGTGACCCAGGTCATGACCTTACACTGAGGTCACACATAACTCATGTCATGTGACACTAATCACCTCATAGCTTGTCAATGCACTCGTTAATGATTCACTTGACATTTCGACCCTAGCAATAGACAAACATCATACTTTTATACTTGGCACAAAACAAATATTTGCTTCATTACATGCAAAATGAACTTTTCACCCTACCAATACACAAACATACTCTCGTGAAAAACACAAAACATGTGTTTCATCACGGACGCAAATTGGAAATTTTAACCTTAGCTATTTAAAGCACATACTTTGATCCTTGCAAAAAACAAACATACCTTTAAATAATGCACACTGCCAATTTCAAAGACAATGTGTAGAACACACCATAGAAGTTTGTTATCACATGCGAATTACTACAAAGAATAGATGAACAGAAAAAAGGAAGAGAAAAAATGAGAAATAGGATTGAATTCAAAGGGTATGTACATATATAAGGGATGTGTGCAGTGTAAGGAAGAATGCACCTCAGGGATGAATTTTACTCAAAATCGAAGTTCTAAACTCTTGCCAAACTCTGCCATATGGAAGTTTACTTCTGGTCTTGTTTTTGATCAAAAACATTTGTGGGGAGTGCAACTGTGCAATGTCTTGTTTTCAAGGAAATTGGCAATATTTTCTTATGGGTTTTTTAAACAAAGTATCAGCATACATTTGTACTTTATTTCCGAGGTGCATTATATGTTATCAAGAGTGCAAGGTAAAAAGAGGGTAAAAACAGGATGATGAAATAGTCCAAAGGAAAGACAAAGAAACTTAGAAAGGAGATGTTTGAAGAATGTACAACTTACCTCCAAGTAAGAAACTGTAATCAGAAACTGTTTGCTGGCTGGAGAGTCATCAATATGTTTAAATAGGCTTTTATTTAACTGAAAGTAAGACAGAAATTCAATCAAGATCAGAAATCATCTACTTAGTTCAGTTCTGGCAAATACAGCCCATATTAGTGTTCACTGGCTGTTTGATATACAATCTTGCAGAAACCAATAAGAAACTGCACATTCTATACTTTAAGATAACAAGATTGCAATTTCTAGCTACATTTCGTCTAAATGAAATAAAAAATTCAAACCTACTACAACTAGACACAGACACACGGTGCCAATGTTTTGATGTCTGCATTTGATGTCTACATGGTGGCATGTTAGTTCATTTCATTTAGACAAAATGTAGCAAGAAACTGTACTCATTCAATCTTCTTGAAGTGTAGCAGGTCCAGTTTCTTATTGGTTTCTGTGTGGTTGTTGTATCAAACAAAGTCAGTGACCACTGACATGAAACGGACTGTATTTATATGTGACATTTTATTGAATATCACGTGTGTCTTGTAGTAACAGACCATAGTGTCATATTAAAGTACATAGATGAATATACAAAGTGGTTTGAAATTTCAAGACTTTCCAGAAGAAAATATAAGATTTCTATGACTTTCAAGAAGAGGTTCAAAATACATGTATCAGGATTTTCTATTCTAGTACAGAGGCATGATTCCTGTCAGTATATTCAATCTGACTGAGAAAAATTTAATTTGCATAAGAGACAAAGTTGGTCTGTCTATCACACTATGGTTCAATTGCCTCTATGTCACTAGAATTTGATAAGGTACATGGATGAGATGTTTATTGGTCGAGAGCCAAGTAAGGCAACCTTTGAATTGCAATAGTGCTTATGGACTGGGTTCATAGTTGCACATGAAAATTTCTACTGAATTCAAAAAATTCTTTGGACGAAAATTTCTAATTTTTGTTGATGTCTTGTCAGCATTGCCAAAGTTTGAACTGTTTATATAGTTTGTCATGTTACAATGGTAAAACAATTTTTACAAGTAAGTTTCAAAGAGATGTGAATGTTTACTTTTATACAGGTACATGTACATGGTATAATACTAATAATAATAAAGTAAGAACTTGTATTACGCCAAAATCCAAAAATTAAAAGCAATTGTATTATATGCATTCATAATGGCATCTAAACAATAAAAAACATTCATCATATTTTTAAGTTTGGAGGACTTCATGTCATTCTGAAAAAACAGAAATTTCCAGTGCTAGTCACTAAAGGTGCAGCCTTTTAAACAAAGTCCAAAGAGTAGCAGATAAATGATATATGTGATAAAGAAATACTTCCCAAGTTTTACACTAAATGAGTACATAATTATAAATTACTGTAAACGACCAAATTTTGCATTAAGTATGCTTCTGAAGTTAATTTGACACTTCAAAACACAATTAATCAAAACACCAACAACTGATGGCAAAGACTGTGCGTGCAATGAGAGCTCATAGAACATTTCAAACACTTAAATTTAGACTAGGGGATATAAAGGACAAATAAACACATTTGTCTAAAAGTTGGAACGCAGTCGTGAATGGAACTCTCTAAAAACTGAAAGAAACAGACAAATGCTAGTATGACATTGTGAAAGGTTGACCAAAAAAATGAACATAGATAAATTACTTTGAAACTGTACATTATACATTTCCACTTTCAGCAGAGACTGAGAGTAACTTTCTTACCATGGGTGCTATACCAGGATCATCCTCAGAGCCTGCAATGAGATAGGACTTGCCGCTTCCAGTCTGTCCGAACCCCATAATGGTCACATTGTAACCCTCTAGAGCTTTCAACAGTAATGGCTCACATTGTTCCCGATAAATTTGATTCTTTTTTTTTGACATGGAAGATAAAAAAGACACAAGAATGAGTGACTTTGTACAAATGTATTAGAGATGTATAAAAATATATCGAGAGTACAAATGAGTGGCTTAACTGTTTCATGATATGAGTGAGAGTCACTCTATTCTACGTGTTGTGTGCCCACCTTCACAACAAATCCATGGCTGATTTGTTCTCAATTTGACTAAATTCAAACTCTAACACTAACGGAATATCATCAGTGTGCCCTACAAGGCAATTTTGATGTTTCACTGACGCACGACAATTTGTCACAGACCAAAATTTGATGTTCTCCTATCCCTTCCTATGTGGCAACTCAAAACCAAGTTTCTGCCATTTTGATCCATGCTAGAAAATGTAGTCTTTCATTAGAAGACACACTGATTGCATTTGAATTTTTTAAAGTAAAACATTTTTGACTATGCATATAAAAGTTCATTTCAATCTACAATGTACACTTTTATAGTATACTTACCATTCTGACATCCCAGAAGTAACTTGCATTATATGCAAATGTATTTTCCTGTGAAAATAGAAGATTTGAGGAAATGATTCAAAGGGTCCTCACCACCTGCCATGAGAGCACATACATGTACCTACAAAACAACAATGTACACACACACACACACACACACACACACACACACTCACACACACACACACACACACAGACATAGACACACACACACGCACGCACACACAGACACACACACACACACACACATACACACACACATGTATATCAAAAGGGACACCACAATTCAGAAAATAAATTATACTTTTTTAAAATAAAATGACCACACTACAAACTACATGTATCTACATACTTTAATACATGTACACTATACAGTATACATACTCACAGTCAAGCCATACAATATACTATCATCCTCAATAAAAATTAACTAGGCTGTCATAGGCTGTGGCTATCATATACTTCTCAAAAATTACCAAATACCTATGTCCAATGTGTCATTTTTAGATAATCAAGTACATTTTAGTTCATGAGTATGTATTAAAAGAACTGTTGACTACACAATGTACAGCCTAACATACAAACTTTGAATCCAATTTCTTGGTACCTTCAGTAACATTTTACCGCATGTTAAACTATCAAAATACACCAAGATCAACTTGTGGAATAGAAGTCATAGTGTAAACCAAGAAACTAAATGATTGTTATTTCAATAATGTGCCAAGATTGTATTAAAATTCTATTACAGGTTTTAAAACAAAATAGATATTTTTGCAGTCTGTTATTACAAATACATTTTTTTATTTGCCTGCAAAATGAAAAACTTATCAAAGTAAAATTTGTCTAAATTATTTAGTTTTTATTTTAAAGTGAATTTTACCTTTGATGTCCCACCTCCCTGTGGATTTTGTAAAGTTGTCTTATCTCCACTCATTTTCACAATACGAACAGCACTCTTTGCCTGTTCGGCCTCTGTGAATGGTCGACATCTTGCGACGACTTTCAAACCAACCTTATCACCAGTCTATAAAAAATATTATTTGTGAGTAGATTAGTGACTAATACATCCATGGTCTTACAAGAGGAAATAAGTAAACAAAAATAACAGCAAAAGCAGAATGTTCTTTTTTTAACGATTTACAGATTACAGGTAACGTCTTTGATATAAGTAAAGTTTCTATAGCCATTGTCAATGATATCTTTTTTCAATGTATATCCATTGTTTTAATATAATAGACAGCCTGGATACTAACACTTGACATAAGTTATGTTTACAGCGTGACGTAAAGGGTGTTTGATTGCAACCTCGTCCATATGTATGCGACGCTACTTTTTAGCATTGTCTTGTCAATATTCACATAATAAATCTGTTATCAGGTCTAAAACAGTGAACTGTTCACGCATCTTTGGCCAGGTAGTGCAATAATGCGGACTCTGACATGAGAACATGTATGGTCGAGTCGTCAGCTAGCTATCAGGACTGCAGTGCAATGATATGTAGTGCGTAAGTTCGCCATGATTGACTGACAGACAATCCCATCCACCGTAGAAAACAACAAGTTCCGTAAACTCAGAAATCTATTCCTTAGCCTGAACACCCTCTTAAACAAGAATACAAGACAAATCGCCAAGAAACTTACCATGCTGCAACGTTCTAAAGTGTCTTTTCAGAGATCTCGATTTCAGTATTTCAGACAATCAACAGGTTGAAAAGACCCAGTGGGATATTTACAAGGAACTTGATTGAATCTTAGTAACTGACGTCATAGGACGATGACGTTTGCCCTCGTTCCAGACACTTTAGAGATAGGTGGCCTGAAGAAGTGTTAGAATCAAAAGAATCATTCATCTGGATATACATCTAAGTTCAATAATGTTTTTATATCATTTAAAAATATTGAATGCCAACGAGTTGAAAATTTTCAAACTATATTTATATCTTTCATTTCATTACTGAGTGCGAGCTTGAATGAACGAACGTTAAATGAAACAATAATCAGATTCAGCATCCCATTCAGCACCATATGCGGTGGAAATACATTATACATGAAGCGAATAGCGAATAGCGAATAGCGAATAGCGAATAGCGAATTTGAGAAAGGATTAAAAAATATTAATCCGACGGCAAAAATAGGTGAATACTTCATTTTCCTCAGATTTTATATTGACGTTATATCTCAGCTCACTACCTGATTAGTTCAAAGCTACTTTCTGACCAAAATCCACCCTCCCCGCCCAAGTAGTAGACAGTATTATTGCTATGCTCAGATTATATCAACATTTAATCAAACGTATCTAAATACATATATTTTCAAAGTAACTTTTTTTTTATTTGAAAATGCTATGGTAAATTTTACAAAACATAATATATGGATACCCATGGATTTGAAATTCGTGAATAATAAATTATTAAAACCTGTTACAGGTTTAATATCAATGTTCTCTTGTAAGAAAATGTGATAAGATAGGTGAAATGCCATATTTCTAAATCAAACTCAGCAAATTTATGCGAAAAGGTATATATTGCCTTTAAAAATGTTGCCTTTTCCTATACTTTTAAGATCTTTAATGTGTCTTTGGTATTTTTCACTAGTATTGGGTTTTCATGTATGGTCACCGTCTTTGTATACACGGTAATTTTACCTCCATCTATCTTTTAAATTATTAACCAGAGATTTCAGTGAATCGTGTACTTTATAGGTACATGTAGTTTAATATGGAATGTCTACAACTTTTGCATCCGTGTTTGTTTCTCAACAATGTGATCAGTGTTTCATTGCACTCGATTCAAACGCCGGGAAGAATGTGAATCTGATTTTGTGACCGCCATGCTATAGAGATTCAAAGATGGCGCTCTCCATCAACTTTGTTGTGTGACTATTTTACTCGTTTATTACGCTATATCTTATTACTGAGGCGAAAGATAATTATTCAGCACACTTTAAATAATCTGATCTTTTGAAGAACGTCTTGGATTTACAAAATGGAGGTGAGGAACGCATACGATGTACACGCATCGAATGTAAACAAATAGCATGGCATGTGTGTTTCTCTCATTGTATTACTAGTACTAGTAGTATCCAAACGTTGTACAGACGTTGAATCAGGAATGACTGGTTTCTATTTTTGCTTTCAGGAGGTACAGAAACACTCCGTGCATACGTTGGTGTTCCGATCTTTGAAGAGGTCGCATGACATGTTCGTATCAGACAACGTTGATCCACCCCAGCAAGACCAAGGATCGTAAGTATTGATCGATGAATATTGTGTGTATGTTCGTTCACAGTCTACGTAAAGAGTGGTATGTTGTGCAAGTGAAGTGGTGACACTAATATAGATAGCCCTTGGAGTAATTATACTGACTCCAAGGAGAGCCCACAAGTAGCTAATGTTGCAAGATTATTCATCGTTCAATATTCTAGCTAATTTTGCCTCAGATTTTGCGTTACAAGTAAGGTTGATTTACGAAAAATGATTGCGATTCACTTCGTCCCATTTTCAACTCGTCCCATTTCAACTCGCCCCAATTTCAACTCGCCCCATTTTCAACTCGCTCCATTTTTAACTCGTCCCATTTTCAACTCGCCCCAACAACACTAGTAAACGTTTATAAATCTAAACGATACATGGACTCGAAGTACGGAGACCGAAACATTTACATGATTTTACCTACGTAGCCAGTCGAAGCGTAGCAAATGTAACATTTCGTAGCAGAAAGTGGTGTGGGTTTTGGCTAAGTGTTTGGTAGATCTAGAACTTATACTAGCACAACAACTTTAAATTTCCTCAGTCATGGAATATCACTTTTCACATTAGGACTTAATGTTTACAACCCAAATAAGAAATAATAATGATAATAACCAGGGAGAATATTAGTGACTGACACGCTTACGACTTCCGCGCGTACGGGTTTTGGAGACGTGTCTCCTCTCCCTAGATAACGCAACTAAGTATTGTAGTATGTGTTTACAGCGCAAGTGGTACTTCATTAGTGGAATACGAGATACCACAGACCCTCCAAACTGAGTACTACTAGCTTCGATTTCATATATGCACAGGTAAATTATATTGCAAAGAGTTGGGGCGAGTTGAAAATGGGGTGAGTTGAAATTGGGGCGAGTTGAAAATTGGACGAGTTGAGTGGGACGAGTTGAAATGGGACGAGTTGAAATTGGGACGAGTTGATCCGTCACCACGAAAAATAGCATCATGTTGGTGAGTATGGTTTTCATCGTCAAGTATGTAGTCCTACTTGCAGTCGGGACTCGATTCTGACATTGTCCCTCTCTTGAGTGACATTGTCCGTATCGCGTCCCATACACTGTCTGCAAGCAGTACCAAGTAACGTACTGAATCAGTGAATGCATGCTATTTGAGGTAAATGTATTTATTTTATTATATATTCATTTATTTATTTATTGCATCCCTTTTGTATCAGGGGTTCACTAAAATTGTTAGGAGAAGCAGAAAAAAAAATTAAAATACATACACTACTAAAAAAAGACGAGTGTACAGGAACAAACAAAACAAAATAAACCAAAGTGAGGTAAGAAGATTGATAAAACGAAGAAAAAAAAATATGCTTCAAATGTCAGTTGTCAGAAAATCTAACTGCTAAACTATTCTATATTAGTTTATTGTTCTCTTGAAATTGAATCTGGTCAAAGTAAAAGAGATCCCTTTATGTACTGTGTTTTACACTTTCTATGTGTGTCCCTTGGTTCTTCTCACAGTTTGAGGCAAACAGGTAAAAGGTACCAGGGTTCCCAAGTAATTTTACTGGGTCCCCATACAAAATTGTGGTAGATTGTATATGAAACTAGGCAACTTTTACCCCTTTCCTCTTATCTGTTACTGTTTTCCCCAAGCTTAGCAAAATCGTTGCCTCTCTTGCATTTGATTTTTCATCTGACCAACTACATTTTCATACTTAATCAGAAAGGCCTTTGCCAACAAATGTTCTCTGGCCAAATGGATGAACAGAAGTTAGACTGACAGATCAGCCGTTGTGGGTGTGGTCTAATCTCCCGGACTAATAACGTCATTACAGTCTAGACAAAAGTGACCTGAATCAAAATAACATGAAAAGAAAACTGTATATGCATTTAAGAGAGTCATCACTCATGACAGTCACATTGTGTGAGGCAGTTTGTTTATTTTTGTTGTTGTAACTTTCTTTAAAAGCAAGCAAAATATTTCATATGTTACAGTTATGTAATTTAATTTTTATATTCACTTCAGTGAAAAACTCAAACTGGCCTGCAAAGCACGTGATGAGTATGGACCAGTTATGCATTTACCAATACCAAAGGAGACACATCGGCCACAAGTACAACATACAGGACAGACTCAACGTAAGTATGAAAACATTGTGTCTACATTACAAAATAATGTTACACGTATATGACTCGATGATCACACTTTGTTCAGTATGTTTGGAAACACAATCTAAAACACACTCAACTAAATTGTCTCAGTACCCATGGGGTTGAACTCCTTGTTCGCCTTGCTGTCTAGTATTCAAATGCTACACAATGGCTCTTTTGGGCCAATTTCTGAAAACCTTGAAATGTTATATGTATGCATGTGCTGGATGCAGTGTAACATGGAACTATCACTAGCATGACTAGTACTGTGTTCTTGTGGTTAAGCATTGAGTTTAACTTTCAAGATATTTTCTGATATGTATCATTAAAGTCAAGATTCATAACATACATGTACCGTACTTATCTGCATGAGCGCCCTCGTGCAAACAAGGACCCAGTACTTTCCTTTGTTTTTCGTAAATATTCAACACAGGGCCCATGTACACCCTCTCCAGTGTGTATTTGGCATGAGAAGTAGATAAAGTGTATAGTAGTACTAGTTCTGCACTTGTTAAGAACTGAATCTACTTATAGAGGTTTTTGGTACTTTCATGTACGACTTTTATGTAAATAATTTGAAACTTTAATTTCTCCAAAGACAGATGTTAATACAATATTGATAAAACTTTGTGATTTGTGTTTTTCTTTGACCAGATGTAGCTAATCTTACATATAGCAACCAAGGACTCCAAGATGGCATCATGTCACGCACAGACACTCAGTCACAACAGTAAGTATATTCAAATCCCATTTAAGTAAAAGATGTTTGGCAACAGCAATTTACGAAAAGTACGAAAAGATGTTTTAACACATTTCTTAAACTTCATAGAGGAAAGCCTGAGTGTACTCCTTTTCAGTGACACCACATCCTCTGCAATGTTTCAGGTAGTGTCATATTTGCTCCATAAATTCATTGCTACTGTTAGTGGCCACTGATGAATTTCTAACATAACTTTGCACACTCTAAAAGATAATGCCCAACTACAATTACAATACTTTCAGATTGGTAGAAACATTGGAGGATGGGCTACTATTTTACATGATAACATTTTCTATACATACTATTTATAGACCGTTAAAATTTGTCATATTTCATGAAATCAGAAAGATAAATGATTTCAGGGTTTGGCCACGAGGAGCACTGTTTGCAAGTTGGTTTGGTGCCAGAAGTGAGGGTCAGAAGAGTTGAGTATTGTAACATAAAGCCAATATACACAAAGCTACCACTCAGTTACCATGTTCTTCTCTCTGTACTGTTTTATTAGCAACTACCAGTAGACAAACTACTTCTGCTCTGACACACACATTGTATTCACTGCTTCGTGCATTTATCATATGATCAGTTGCCATGACAAAACTTTAGCCCTCAAGTTACCAAATCTGGGGTGCCCTCTTGCAATGATTACCTGCCCATTGCCCTCTTGGAATGATTACCTCCCATTGGCTGGAACATTGATAACCAGAATATAGCATATTTTAAATGTATTTTGTCTGTTGCGATACTACAGAACAACTACAGGCATTATGGCATTCATGCATGTATACTAGTCAAGGGTGACATATTCTGTGTTATGGTAGTCACAAGTGTTGTCATAGTTTTACATTCTCTGTTTCTTTCAGAATTTCAAGGCCACCAACAAGTGTTGGAGAAATTAGACAGCAAGCATCAGCAACAACAGAGACATCAAGGGTAAGTAATAGTGTACAAGACAAAACATCACAAGACAAGAATGAAAGCAAAAATCTGTCAGGAAAACTGCTAAAGCTGACCATTTTCTTGTTGTGTGTGTGTGTGTGTGTGTGCGCGTGCATAAGCAAAACAAACTAACATCTGTACACAAAATATTGTTTTTGTTTTTATTTATAATTTTTATTGATTAAATACTATTCCCCAATATTTTTCTCCGGTTAGCCAAGGAAAATATGAGTGACATAAGTCACAGATGTTTTCCGAGTGAATGAAAAGAAATATTGGAGAGTAATATAATTAAAGCTACACAAGTTTAATTTTAGAGAGAGAGAGAAAAAATGTAGAAAATAATGGTAATCCTGAATACATTGTCTCATATTTGGAGCACTGGAGAACTAACATAATGATATAGAAAAGTGTTGTCATAACTCAGGGCATAAATACCATATTTTCTGTTTGAATATGTACAACTTTGTGGCATAGATGGTAATCCAGAGTAGTCATCACTTCTCAGAATGAGATGTATTTACCGCTTGCGCATTCCCACAATAGCAGGAATCGGTGGTGAAAGGGTTAAGTGAAGCAAACTATTCATGAAATTCACCAAATGCAATTTGTAAAAATCTGAATCTGTTTTGTTGTTTTCTTGCAGGCACTTGTATCAGTGTCTGGTACCAAACAATCCAGTGCATTAGCTTCACTAAAAGCACCAACAATGCCAAAGCCTCAATGGCATCCTCCATGGCAGTTATACAGAGTCATCAGTGGTCACATTGGTTGGGTACGATGTATAGCTGTAGAACCAGGCAACCAGTGGTTCTGTACGGGGTCAGCCGATAGAACTATCAAAATATGGGATTTAGCCAGTGGTAAATTGAAGTTATCTTTGACAGGTCATGTCAGTACTGTCAGAGGACTAGCTGTGAGTTCAAGACAACCTTACTTATTCTCCTGTGGTGAAGACAAACAAGTGAAATGTTGGGACTTAGAACAAAACAAGGTAACTTTGTAATACACTATATTCCAGTTATCTGAAAAACAAAAGATTGTATAGTTTGGCCACTAGGGGTGCTGAATGGTGGCATACTCACTTGGGGTGCAGAGGCAATTTTTGGACCAGATATGAGATTTGTGATGGCTGAATACTATTGTCTTCTTGAGAAAATCATCATTACCCACGGTTTCACAGCAAAAGTTGCTGCCATTTTGCCAAGTCAAAATATTCTGCTAAAGTACAATGTATGCTTCAGATCACTTAATTTTCAGTAACTCGTGGAGTTTTTGTAACCACATTTTGTTGACTGTTTCTTGTACTGCCATGTCATTTCTCCTCATGTGGGGGTGCCCTCTGACAACACTTACATATACACAATAATGTTGGTTTTATATACTGCTTACTTTCACCTAGATTAAAAGGTCATCCTTTTCCACAAATGACAGACTGTGTGGTTACTGTTCTACAATAAAATGTTGTTGCATCCATATGTACGATTACTCTATGCTGTAGTTGTGCTGATCAAAACTGACAGGTCTTACACTCTGAGAAGTATAGAAAGTGATGGAACAGTAATAGTAAATCCTTAATGAAAGTTGCACGTAAAATTTATTATTGGACATTCCAGCCAATTTAGCTCACAATTACTCACCAGATTATTGATTTCATTGCATGACATACCTTCAATACTGTTATTTGTGTAGGTTATTCGTCACTACCATGGTCATTTGAGTGCCTGCTATGCCTTAGATCTTCACCCAACCATCGACGTACTGTGTACCAGTTCTAGAGATTCCACTGTACGTGTGTGGGATATGCGAACCAAGGCATGTGTTCACACTCTTGCAGGACATACAAACACAGTGGCAGATGTTAAATGTCAGAATGCAGAACCACAGGTACAACTTATTTTATTCTTTAGAATTTTATATTGACATCATCATGAATTTCTAGTTGTAATGTAACTGTCTCTTATTTAAAGTTACAACATGTACGTTATTTTTGTATAACTAGAAGTTATGGGAATCTATGCAAAAATTTTACCGGATTTCCCCCCTCTGTTACTGAGGTCCCACCAAAATTAAGGTCCAAGTTATGGAAATCTATGCTAATTTTGCTAGATTTCTCTCCTGTGTTACCATGGCTACCGACCAAAAATTATGGTTCAATGTATATAAATCTATGCAAGTTTACTAAATTTTCCACTCTGTGATATGGGTTCCCCATGGAATTTACGGTACAAGATATGGAAATGGAGGCAAGTTTTACCAGATTTCCTGTCACTTGGGTTCCCAAACCTCAGCAAAAACACTTTTGAGTCACATTTTTACCAAATATTTTTCTCATCTGCAGATTATCAGTGGCAGCCATGATTCTACTGTAAGACTGTGGGACTTAGCAGCTGGCAAGTCCAGGTGTACACTGACCAATCACAAGAAGAGTATCAGATCATTAGCTATTCATCCAAGACTGTAAGTTGATTGGCTACATTCAAATTTCTTGTTGAGTTAGACTTTTTAATCATTTTTAGCACAAATAAAACATAGGTTCAGTGATGTTATAAGGATACTACTGTATCATTCTGGATGTCGATGTGTCTGTATGTGCTGGATGTCAATGTGTCTGTATGTGCAGCTACAATGTCTGAAATGGAGCATCGCCCAAAGATGCTGTCAGCTAAGTGAAATTAATATTGCTCAGAATAAGTTTGAATTTGTGGTCAATAACATCAAACTTTGTCAAAATTGTGAAATTTGAAAAGTAGTCACTTTAGAGATGTGATATTTGACTTGTTGTTCCTGACAGTGATGTAAAAAAAATTATGCAAAGAAAAGGCCATTAATATGCAAATCGGCCAACAATAGTTGAAACTACAGGAAAAAGCTTTAAAACCTTCTGAAATGGGGTATCTCCAACAGCAGTATCACTTAGCCAATTTAATACGAGGAAGTAGAATACAAATGCATAGATGATGGTGAAAATAAAAGTAATCGAGATGTGTCTCTAGAGGGAGCTGCTCTAACTATATACATTTTTCTTGAGTCACAACTTTTTTCAAAAATACTCTCCAAATTTTCAAGTAATGTAAATTAGATTTTCCTATTTGTTTGTTTTAGATACATGTTTGCATCAGCCTCACCAGACAACATCAAACAATGGAAGTGTCCAGATGGTAGTTTTATGCAGAATTTACCAGGTCACAATGCAATTGTTAACTGTCTAGGAGTGAATTCTGACAACGTCATGGTATCAGGAGGTAGGTATTGTATTGTCAGTGTGTATCTTGAAAACAGATTACAATCATTACAGATGGTCAGTAGAAATCGTTCTGATCACAACATCAATTTTATCAGTAATGAACAACTGAAAACAAGATGCCAACACACAGAGAAAATTTTCATCTTGCAAAGAGGAAAGGCTTTTATAAACTTGTACAAGATTGTGAGGCAGTGTGATGTTCAACATGATACTTATACATGCATTGGACTGTACTGTCAGATCAACTAAAGCAATATTCAAAATAAACTTGGATTGCCAATAGATTTTTGTGAAAACTGCAGTCAATCTAACCACAATAATGAGCCAATAGGAAACTTGCAAACCCGCCATGTTGAATGTTGCATCATAGGAAATGTGATAATAAATACTAATAAATTGGTATTGTAAACAATACTGTTACATTGTTTGCAACCACGAATTGTCAATTCATAGTTTACCCTGACTATTGTGGGAGGTTTTTTAATGGTAGCTCCAGATTAGGTATTACGCTTACCACATATAATCCCATAGTCCTTTGCATCTGAGCATGCTCAGTCTGGATTGCAAGTTCCCTATTTGGAGCAATGGACTTGAGCATTATATAAAACTGGGTTTGATAAAAAGTCGACAAGTCCTTCAGTTTATGTTAAAACTTTATTTCTAACATTTTGACCTCCCATGGGAGGTCTTCTTCAGGATAAAAAAAGATGCACATCTGTGTTCTAAAATCAAGTAGGAGTGAATGACTAGTTTTCTGTTAACAGAGAGAGGGGGAGGGGAAGGGTTACTTTGCATTATTTCTTGTACATTCAACCATATCTTTGAATGATTGCGAATCTTGTTATGCTAGTGTGGAACTACTACCAGGTTTAGACTAAAAGATATTGAAATATAACGTTTTTTTTATTTTTATTTTTATCCCTTTTTTTGGCACCAAGGTGACAATGGTAGTATGTATTTCTGGGACTGGAAAACTGGGTATAATTTTCAACGTATCCAAACAGTAACACAACCAGGTTCATTAGACAGTGAGGCTGGAGTATTTGCCTGTAAGTTTGATCACAGTAGTAGTCGTCTTATCACAGCAGAAGCTGACAAGACAGTGAAAATATACAAAGAAGATGATAGTGCGGTAAGTTCCTTTTGATATTGCTTCAATGTGTGTACTCAACTTTTACTGCAGAAACAGGGTTGGTGTGGGGTTACATCGATGGGGCATAATTGTTTTAATACTGACAACTTATGTTCATGCCTCGTCACCACCATTTGTTTCTGAATCAGTGAATGGCTAAAGTCGTCAGGAAAGATCTGAACCACAATTATTCTTCAGTCAACCCAGCTGTGTGACTGGGTACCTGGTAGGATAGCAGTTTCCATGTGAATGCTTTAATCCTGTGAGCTCACAGAGGCTGCAATGGATTGTATGCTCCCCAGGGAGTTGAGGGAGTATAAAGGGCCATTGTGCTGCACTAGATCCGTGCCAGGGGTAAAAATTGTAAATTGCTGTAGGCACAATGTAGGAAAGCAATTTATAAAAAAACAGACATAATAATACTAATATTAACTGATAGTCTAGTAATTATCGAGGTGGCACACACAGTTGGGATGAAGGTAATCAATCAAGTTGCTTAACTGTTGGAAAGTAAATAATTGAAGTTATAAAAATAATCAAGTCCATGTGTAAGCATTTCATCTCGAACTGTTTCTACTACACTGTAAAAGAATATCAATACATTCATATTTTATTTTATCAATTCGTTATTTCCCATTTTAAAATGATCTACAATACGGCATATTCCAATTATCAGAAAAGATAAACGACATCATGATTTGGCCACTAGGGGCGCTGTTTTAGAACCGGAAGTGAGGGCCAGAATAGGTGAGCATTGTCGCACAGAAAGGGCTGACACGAAGTTTTCTCTCACTTTTCGTGCTGTCCCCACTGTACTATTTTATTAGCGACTAATAATCAAAACATGACTAACCATTACTGTAATGCCCCTGAGTATAAAGCTGCCTTGAAATTTGAGGATTCCTCCTTTTACCCATAAATGTTAGACCATGAAGGGTAAAAGACTGAATTCATATAATATAATTGTATAAAAGTATAAAAGTAAAATTGAATAAAAGTAGAACAAGCCATTGGAAGAATGAAGTGTTTTCACTTACTCAATCAAATTATGCCATTCGATCTTAAACCCGTCACTAAGCACAGTATGTTACCATCACTGCAGGAATATGTAACTTTTATGGGCAAATCGTGAAAACATTAGATATCCTATAGTTTTGAAATTTTGTTGAAAGAAGTTACGCTATGTGTTGATATATCATTTGGTTGTGATACAACTGAAGTTGTTACATGTTTTTATTAATGCCAGATAGTACATCAATTCAAAAGTAATTATAATTTGTATGAGAACATTTCAAAGACTCCATAAATCATACTTTGCGTTTAATATCGATGTATTCATACAGCGCACGTAAGCCAATCGTTAAATTCTTTTTGTGCGACCTTAAGTTTCTGGATAGTGTCAATGTCCTCACAACTTTGTTGCATAAATGAAATGAAATTTGATTTGAAAGCTTTTGCAAGTTCTGCAACTGGTACTGTAAAATCATATTTACAGGTACCATTGTCACTGTAGTGATGAAAGAAGAGAAAGTAAAAAATAAATATTCATAAAACGCGTTTCAACGATTCAAAGTGGTGAAATTTGTCACTTCAGTTTCATTTCTACCAAGAAATACGGACTAGTAACACAACCACGCTTTCTTTTCTCAGTCTTTGTCACAAGAGGCGGTAAACCTCGACCATACACAAACGAAGAAAATAAAAATTAAGTGGGAACTGGTGACTTTTATTACAATTTAAATTTCTGGCGAACAAAGAGTGATAGAAACACAAAGGAACACAAGGAAATAGTAGAACATTAGCAGTTAATTTTGCAGGGAAAAAACACTTCCTGTCGTACATATTAATGTGGATTACAGCTCTGCCAGATTTCCCCCGACCGACAGCAATGCTTGCTAGAAGTAAACCTGTTAATGGTACTTACGCAACACAAGTCAAGTATCTGACCGGAGACGATTTTACCCCCATTTTTAAAATAAAACCACCAGTTTAATAAGAAATGTAATCATTACTTGTTGTCATGGCAACTAGCAAAATTTCAAACAAATACAGTAATTGAAATATGAGTTATTCACAAATCAATTACTGTCATATTAAAAGACGTATATGCATTTATTGAAATACCGTGGGGGAAATCTATTATTCTCGTTATTTTCTACCAGTCAGTAATTTTTATAGAAATTAATCATCCCTTTGCTAAGTATTTGCGCTGTAAACAAATATCTTAATGGAGCTATATCAGATTTCCATCTGTGTTGGATCAAATGTAAATTCCATTTCAATCTATCCTTTCGTTCCCGGACAAGTAAATACAGGTTGTATTTTAGTTTTATTGATCTTTATGTGCAATTAGTGTGTAATTCAACACAAGAGAAAGAGCCTTTTAGAACTGTAGAGTTTGTGTTTCCCCATGTACATGTACTACTATCAATCTTATCTTTTTCTTTCCAAGATAAGTTTAGTGCAATTATCCGTTTGCAGTAGAATATTGATGTCAACTTGTTTTATTTTGACTATTCAAAAATATGAATAGTCTGTGTGTCAGTTAACTTCATCCGTGCGTGCATCCATTTGTAATACATCATTTCTCTGACATTCATTGATTCAATATTCAGTTTCAATCAAACCTGACACAAAGGTGACCTATTATATAGGGCATATGTATGTCACTTTGTTTTATATGATAAATGCAATTTTGACCTAATGGCAGCCATATTTGTTGTTCAAAATAAATATTTACTGCATAACTCAAAAACTATAATACGTGGAGATTCCATTCAAGTGTCTACCCCCATATTATCAGGTGCAAGGTTTCTTGCAAGACCTTGACAGTTGACCTTGGCCTTGACCTTCAAGATCAATTATCAAAAATCAAGCTACTGTGGTATTGAAGTGACCAATTTTTTTTAATCCTTGGCAAGGGAAATACACACAGTATGTGAATTTATTTCATCTATGCACTAATTTCATTTGTGTCTTCTTTGAAGACTTGTCTTTTGTGCCTTGAAATCATGTCATTGTTTTGAATATGAACACCATGGAAACCAATGCAGTGATGCATGTATCACTTTCAATACACATATTGGCTATTCAGCAGGTAACAATACAATGGTTTCTGGTGTTATTATCTACCTTGACAGTTGCGTAAGGCAGATGTAGAATTTAACTCCATGGAAACTAGTCAAGTGTCCATGCAGTGATGTACATGTACGTATTGCTTGCTGCATATGGATAATACCACAGTTGCTAGTCATCAGATAACTACAAAGTTTTGTGATCGTAATGTTCAAAAAAGTTAGGCCATGTTCAGTCTACAGACCTGAAGAATGGGTGCTCCTACATGATATACATTAAAGGAGGAATTACTAAGACAACAACACCAACAACTTGGCAGTTTTATAAGGCCTTCATTCATTTTTAATTTTACCATAATGATAATAATCACAGTATTTAAAGTAAGGTCACTTTATTCCGTACTCTAAGGCCATTGGCCCATAATACAAATAAAATATTACAAGATGAAAGGACGACACAAATTAAAGTGCATGTTAAGCAGATAATACATTTTACACAAATCATCTTTAAGCTTCCGCCGCACACTCACAGTGTGGAATACAAAGGTTGCTAAACGTTGGATATGATCTACATTTGTAGTGGAATGTAAGTCAACATCCACCCCACACTCAGCGTGGAATACAATATTTGCTAAATGCTGGATACGGTCTACATTTGTAGTTGAATGTAAGTCTACAAATTTTCTATCAGAAGGTGAATCCAAATACTGCCTAGGAATATTTATATCCTGTCCTTATATTAGAGAAGAAAGTACAAACTAGTGAAAAAAATGTTACTCATCTTCAACTTGATTGGAATCACATTAAAAGACAAATTCTGTGATATCTCTCTGTACAACGTTACCTGTCAGTCTCTATACGTAAGTAGTGAGATGAACAATGGAATCTTTCAAGCATTTGCATATGAATGGGAATTTAAGTGAACATAAATACTTTTCAGGCTTGAGAGATAGTTTAAATGTATAATATAAGGAGAGTTTATTTTGAGTACAAATCTCACTGATAGTAATCACAGAAAATTATATGTTAGAGCCAAAACAAATCAAGGGTGACTTGTGAAAAATGACTTTTGACTTGCAGACAGGTGTAATAATGACAACTAACTGTTGATAAATAACTAGCTAACTAGCTATATGACGTTGTTATCACTCTTTCACATCAGACAACTGTAAATAGATAAAAGTAACTCTTACTTTTAGATAAGAAAATAAAGTTACAAATAATGTTAGAAATAACAATCTTTTAGTTTGTACTGGAGAGTTGGTTAAAGAGAACACCACTTGAAAAAGTAAAGCAATTTTCATAAACTTTGGGTTCTGGAGAGTCATTTCATGATTTTACATCATATAAATTTCACACAATTGGCAAGAAACACCAAATTTAAACTTGCTTCACTGTGTGACTGGCTTAGCTGTGAGTCTGTGTTGTCTTATGGGACTCAATCAGAAGTCGACTCCTAAGTGCTTATTACCCTTCAAATACAATAATCGTGAATATTTATTGCTCATTTAATATGTATCTTATGTCTGGCATTGTCTGCTAACTCCCATGAGGATTGTCTGAACAATGAGATGGATACTTGTACAGAATCATTACAATACAATGCATCATATTTGTCAGTCAACAAAAGTGCTTCAATCAATATATCAAATGTCCACTGAAATGTAATAAAAACGCCACAGTCCAAAGGATAGACTGTTCCCTCTAATCAAACAATCATTGCTGTCCCGTATTTGATGGCCGACTACCTGTTATTGGCACGTAACAACACATTCATGTTGTAATTCATTAATGATTTGCATGAAATATTTAGTGAAAGCTAGGTGCGTCATAGACAGAGAGGCATTTATAGTAACAGAATCATACTCAAGGTTCAATTTACAGGAGAGTAATAAAGTAGGCATGTTCTGAACTGCAATACAATCTGTTGCCAAGGTAACGGCATCAAAAGTTTACTATGACAGCAAAGCTTAAGAACATATTACAGAATACTGATAAGTTTAAATGAAATTCTATTTGAACCAAACTTCTTGAAAAATCCTGCTGAGGTGCAAAGCTAGTTAAAGATTTCATGTATTAGCGTAGAATCCAAGTGAATTGGGATTTTGAATTTTCAAAACCCTTGAACACATGGATTCCAGACTATTCATATATATAACTTGATAAGGCTAAAATAAAGAAATTGTTTCTGATAACCCGACCAACCCTAGTTTTAGCCTCCGACCCTAAACATGTTTTAAACATTTAAAACAAAAAAATAAGAAATTCTTCATCTTCATGCACCTTTTTGTTTTCTTCCCCAGCGATGTCTCAGTACATATTTCATTTTCATTTGGTTATTTTTGTGTTATCCCCATGAATCTGCAGACTGCATGGGCTGGACAAACACACACAAAAAAAGACTGACACGGGGCTATTTAAAGTGAAGTGCAAACCAGAAACAATTCTTTCTTTTTGCGGGGCTTTACCACCTACTTTTTCTGTTTTACCTGATTCTTTTTAAAATTAGCTACATCCTTGTATGCTTTAAAAGTAACACAAGCTGAGTTTGTAAGCTTTGTCACTTGTGAAAATACTTACAAAATACTTTGATGAAACTATCTTAGTATAATGTTCATGTTGATGTATGCCTTCTATGACATTACAGTTATCTTCTGGCATTGTTGGAACTGTTGGTTGCATAGTAGGGAGTTCCTATACATTTTTGAAAAAAAATGTATAATCAATCACTTCATTGAATCGTTTATAAGTTATATCCTAGTACCAGGTGTGAGTTAAGTCAATTGCAAGTGATGATTAAGTATACATCAGTAAGTAGAATACTGTGAGTATGAAGAAAACAATTACATGCTAAAGACATATAAACTCAAATTGTGCCACTTTAATTCCCTGGAGATAACCATAATTCTGTTCCTTTAAAAGTATATTGCTATTTATAAATACTACAGTGGCAATCTAGGTTTCGGATTACTAAGATAGACACATACTAAAACTATAGTCCAGACATGTAGACTTATTAAGCTATCCGTCTGGACTTTGGTTCAGTTATGCACATGGTAGGGTATCACTTCTAATTACTTCCATGATCTTGCAGTATATATTTTTGGGGCGGCCAGAATTCCACTATCTTGATTACATGGTGAGCATCAGTGTGCCCTCTAACTTCCTAAGCCAATTTGACACACCACTGATGCACACAATTTCTAGAGATGCACCAAAATTTGGTGTTCCCCTATCTCTTATTATGTTGGGACCAGTGTGCCCTCTAAGCCAATTTGACATGCCAGTGACGAACACAATTTCTAGTGATGCACCAACATTTGGTGTTCCCCTATCTCTTACTATGTGGTGACTCACAAGAAATCCCAGTTTTTCTCATTTTGACTCACAACAACAAAATTTGGCTATCATTAGAGGGCACACTGGTGAGCATCATATTGAACAAAAACAGTTTTAGTTTATTGTATATCTTAGTCAACCGAAACCTCGATTGCCACTGTAGTATGACTGATAACTTTAGTGGATAGGGAATAAACTCATAAATAAATAAATCCATTAACTGTCAGACTGATGAAATGTTTGCCTGTTTGATGGCATAATGGTAACTAAGATCGCCTAGAGAGAGAGATGACTGCAAACCTCCACGGGGAGTAAGAATTACTTCCTAAGTAATGTATCTTGAATTGTTCATCAAAATGGGCATTCACAGATGTGTTGCTTTGTTTGATGAGTCGTGTACACTCAGAGAATGTAATAAAGCTGTGTTATTCCTGTCAAACTGTGTTGACTTCCAAAATTGAGTTGTGACTTACAGAATTAGGTTGTCTCATTTTTCCCTAAGGACCTGTTGAAAGTCAAGAAATGTTTGACGTATTAAAACCGTTCATTAATTTGGAAGTCATGAATGGAAATGTATATGAAAAAGTTACATGTAGGAAGGTGAAATGGTGAGAACAAGGAAGAGATCGGATTATATTTGGTATCACGCAATATGTCAAAGAGGGAGTTTTCATGACACAAAAAATGAGAAAGTCAATATTGATATAGATGGTTGTATTTATTTCTGAGTCATCCAATATTAGATCATGTTTTATTTCCTGTAATCAGATCTGTTTACTCTTCACAATCACATTGTCTATCAGAGTTGACATCTGTTGACACTCCCACATAGAACAGAATAGCCGCTAATCAAATATATTTGGTGACATTTAACCATCAATAAATTGGATGCTTTCTTTGTGCACTTCATGGTCATGTTGTCATGCTGTGATTGTGTGGGTATGATTTCTGTTGACAGAGGTAGGAAATACATTCATTAGCAATTAGTGTCATTTCATTTATTAGATATGACAAGTTGTTGAAAAGGAAATCTTTCTCATAAAGGATGAATCTAATAAAAATCAAAGCACACTGAATACCGTTTAAAGTGTTGACCTTACTCAGTATGCCTGCAAGTATAGAATGACACGGCACAAAAGATGAAATTATGTTAACAGTGACTAAGCATCACATCTTGTCGTCAGCAAATTAAAAAGCTTGCATTGTAACTGTAGGGCCGGGAGGCTTTTCAAACCCTAACATACTCATTACAGATTTTTCTTTCAAAACAGTGATTGTTGGAAACCAAGGCAACAGGATTTTTAGGGAATAACATTTTGCATAGATTAATTTGTAAATACTGTGCTAACTTTATAGGAAAATAAAAGATTGGCAGTGTCTTTGAAAGCAAGATGATGAACCCCTAAATTTTGAACGCCCGAGTTTCTTTTTATCAAGAACTAGGAACAATCGGTGATATATATATATGCCTAAGTAGTAGAAGTAGTAGTAATATTTATTTTTAAAACAGGGTAGCCAGGAAACAGCAAAAGCTGATTGCCATGTGGGCCCTGTTATCATTCGTAAGAACTTACATACCAATCAAAAACAAGAAGAAAATATATAAACAATGAGATTAGCAAAGTTCAACACGACAAGAAAATGAAAACAACAATATCAATAGACAAAATTTACACAGCCATCCAGTTACACCAATCTGGAAGTCATCCTCTCTGACATAGGATGATTTGTGCATTTATTCGTAAAAGTATGAATTGTTTTGCACTGACTAATATGTGGTGGGAGGCTGTTCCATAGAATAGCTCCAGAGTATTTGAAGGTTCTCTTGCCAGAATTACTGCAAATTCTCAGCACATGCATATTGAGATTTGATCTTTGTCTGGTAGAGATTTGGAAATATTTGTAAAACTTTGATTTTAAAGGAAATTGGTTCCCAATGCACACACTACCTTAACAATGATACCTTAATACTATTTTCAATTTCTCTCATTCTCACAAGCCAAAGCACATTTTTTCCACTGACGCAGCAAAACAATGAAGTATGACTCTGAGAGTATCTGCCATAAAGAGGCTAGTGGTTTACAATGATGACTTCACTGACTGCAACTGAGAGTGTGGGAACAATCACGATGACAAACAGACTTTACTTAAATGCTCAGACTTTAATTTAAACAAACTTTTTATTATTTATTTATTAATTTTATAAATCTATAGCATTGCAATATTTGTTTTCATAAGTGGCATAAACAGTTGAGCAATATTATGCAATGGATAAGTAATAACTCTGTCGGTCTACTTCATTAAAATATTTCTGTGAACGTTTCCATAGTGCAAATCATTTCTATTTGGTTTACTTCATGCTATACAAAAAACTACAAGTTGACGTTGGGCAAAACAGGGTTAATTAAATCTTGTTTTGCCCAACTTGTAGTGTTTTGTATACAAACAAATACTCCTTTGGTTGAAAGAGGTTACATGTACCTTATTGTGTCCACTTAGAAAAAAATCATAGTCGTAAACCACATGCACAGGCTCTTGTACGGTACCGTCTTGTTATTTCGCAATGTCGCGGAAGAAATAACAGGTTTGTGAGAATCGACAAAATAGTCTTTGATCAAATAAGTCTTTGGATGGGCTTTTATTTTCATTTTTGATGAAAATTTGAATTATAGAAAAGTCAATAATAGCCCAACTGAATTCAAACTCAGTCTGGCCTTACATTGTCGGTGAAAACTTTGCTGTAATTAGAGAGTGGTGTATAGCATTTATTGATCGTCTTGTCTAATAAATGATGTTTGAGATGGAAAAGTGGCGACACAGTGTGTAGACTGCATTGTGTTATTAACTGTCAGTTTGTATTAATGGACTGTGTACTATTCAACCTTGGCAAAGATGTCTCCAGAGACAAACAAACTAGAGACTTTCAAGAATTAATGAATAAAGAAAGAGTACATTTATTTCATGCAAGGCATGGTTCTCCTCAATCTGTTAAGAGGATAAAGTCTGTGGGATGGCATGAAAAAGCTGCAATACACAGTAGAATACTAAAATAACCATGATATATCCCTGGACACTGTGTGTACTGTAGGTGATCTTTTCTCTGGTTTAGAGCAAGATTTTAGTCAGTCTTCTGAGATTTCGCATGACAGTCGCTTTAATCATTTCTAAAGTCTTTTCAATGATGTATAATTTGATTTAATAATCTATCACTTACAATCAAAGAAATTGTATTAAAAAATATTAATTTTTCACTTTTTCCTGGTTTTTGTTTTATTTAGACTGAAGAGTCACATCCTGTTAACTGGAAACCAGAGATTTTGAAGAGGAAGAAGTATTAGAAAAAAAGATATTCTGGACCACATTTACAACCGTTTAAGAATTTATCTAACAGTGTTTGTTCTTTCTGTGTGGCGAATGTTTGAAAATTTCCTTCATGGTGCCGACTTGTCTGTACCAAGTGTACATCTATCAGTATGTTATAAAGCAAAAGAATAATCAATTCAATAATAGATACTTTGTATCACACTTGGCATAGTGTAATACAATGTATCAATATACTGTAGACTTGTTGGTGCCATCTTAGAAGTTCACCATAAGCTGTTGTATAGATTGAAGCAAATGATAAAATGATTTCACTTATCCTCACATAAACAGTGTTAGCCACAAATGTATTTTTATCTTGGTTCATACAATATTGGTTGATAAGGACAACATTTCAGACTTGCTGACTGAATTGTCATGAATTGTAATTACTTTCTTTACAAATTCAAAGACAGTAATAATACAGAATACAAATGACAACAAAGAATTGTGCTACACTGTTACAACCTGGCCCATTGCAGTAGACTAAATAAACTTTAAGATGTTTAAATTTTACTAGATTTCAATGACTCAGTGGTAAAAATGTGTTGCAATTATTTGTGTTTTCATTTTTTTTAAAGAGTCAGCATGTCTGAAGTTATGTCCTTATATCTACCAATATTGTATGCAAAATGCATTTATGACACATGCTGTTTCATCAAGGTTAGGTGTAACTGTCTGTAAATTCTGAAAGGTTGTAAAAACAGCCAAGGACAGTGGATTCACTTCATTTACAGTGAATTTCACAACACCATTCTGCTTTTCTGTTTGATACAACCACGGAGAAACCAACAAGAAACTGGATATGCCATACTTGAATAGCAAGATCGCAATTTTTGCTACATTTAGTCTAATTTAAATAAACCATTTAAATGCATTGCAACTCCATGTCTTGGCTGCCAATATTTTTCTTAGCATCAAACATCTTATGAAGGGCATGTTAAATGGCTGTGCAATTTTCATGTGATGTCTGTATGGTGGCATGTTTAGTTCATTTCACTTAGACAAAATGTAGCAAGAAACTGTACTCATTCAATCTTGGTATCTTAAAGTGTAGCACATGTCCAGTTTCTTATTCATTTCTGTGCAGTCATAGCAAACAGAAAAGCTGTATACTGCAGTGACGTTAGGTGTAATTGGCTGTAAATTCTGGAAGGTTGTAATAAACAGCCAAGGACAGTGGATTCACTTCAGTTGTATTAATTGAGTGTCTTGTCGTTGTATTGTCCTGGAAGGATGGCAAGATCAGATCCAGTAGATGCTGGTTGGCTCACCATTCCTACACACCAAGCTGCCAAATATATATATAACAAGCATTTAAATTTTCTTTCCAGCATACAGTTTGACAAATTGTGTGTCATGTATCGAAAGCCATATTATGAATAATTGAGTAATTTTAAATTGATGCTGAATTGAAAAGAAAGGGAACATACATGTATAGACATAAAAACAAATTCTGATAACAGCGTAAGTGGAAAGCAGCTGACAGACACATTTATTTATATTGCATTACCCAATAATGTCATATCAGAAGTCTTAAAATTGTCTTGTACACTATAGTGACATAAAATAGCATCTTCTCCAGGGACCTCCTCACAGTGGACGGCCCCATCTGGCATTCATCTAAAATAGCATCTTCCCCGTTGGTTTTACAGTTTCTACATTTGTATAACAATGTAACAGCAGCATGACATGACCCATTCTAATAAAATCCGATGTATTGTATACTTCACGATTGTTATGTTTACTGTTGTTTGTTCTTTTGCGAGCGCTCGTTACATACATCTGACACAACACCATAGGCGTTCCCATACCAAATCTCGCACTTATGAGTAGCCAATCAGAATCCGTCTTACAATATATACACTCAACATTCGAAATTGGAAGAAAGAGAACACCAAACAATAATAATAACACCGTTGTCTGCGCTCTGTGCTCTTTTCGAACAGAGTACTCTGAAGTACTGTACCCATATATTTCAGCGCATTACGCTTTCTCATTCGTTGAGTGAATTCACTCAGCGCTTAGATTTTGTATGGGAACGCCTATGGTGTTGTGTCAAATGTGTGTAACGAGCGCTCACAAAAGAACAAATGACAGTAAACATAACAGCCAAAAACAAATCGCGAAGTGTACAATACATCGGATTTTAATCAGAATGGGCATGACCTTTGTTTTTAAGCTGTGAATTTTGATATTCAACTTCAAGTATGAAATGAAGTATGGAATATGCCACCAGAATGAAATTGTGAAAAGCTATCTGTATAATATAGCTAGAACTAGCCTAGAGTCCAGTCGTGTGGTGATTTCAGCTATTGCGTCTTTCCCATCACACCTAGCATTTCCCTTATTGGGTGCGCCTTCCAGCCTAAACTATATGCATATGATATTTAAATATTTTAATGATGTTTACTTGTTACTACTCCACTCTCCTCATTAGTTTTAATCTATATGATAATACTATTGAATTCATCTAACAGCAAGTACATTAAATATTGAATAAGCATTAGCACTGGCTTTCCGATTGATACTTCATTTATAAACCTTAATCGTGTCACAGTCATTATCTTTTACATGGATCTGACCTGGAGAGATTTAAGTAAACAAATCAATCGGGATATACTAGACATGTTGGGAAGACAAATCCCCACACGACTTGTACACTAAGCTAAAACCTGCCATGAATGACAATTTTCCCTTATCCAAAAAATATATTTTTGATTTATGTAGACTTAATTAAGTATGAATTCTTAAGTTCATGAATATCATTAAACTTTAAAGGTTAATTGTTTGACAGAAATACAAATGTAATTAACCAAAAAGCAACCTTAGTTATGTTTGTGACATTTCTGAACTTTATAGATGTAGTCGATAATTAGAAACACTCTCATGTAATTGTGTCACATGCTAGTGTATATTTTTTATTCTATTCTTTGACATTTGGCAACTTATGTCATAAAGATTTAAGTATGAATAAAATGAACACTTTAATAGTTTCTGAGATTAGTCAAATTTGTCCTTTTTTACACAACTGAACTGGTAGGTTCATTTGTGCTATAGGCATGGTGCAGTGTCTGTCTGTCTGTGTGTATGTGTGTATGTGTGTGTGCATGCTCATGCTCAACTTAACCTCAAAAACCACCAGACCAATTGTCTTGATATTTGGTGGGGAACATTACTTTTGGTGTCTAGTTAGAATATTGTTCAAATCAGAGATGTGCGTTTTGAGTCAAAAATGTTATTTTTTTGTCAAACACTTAAACTCCAAAACTACTTAGCCGATTGGTCTGAAATTTGGCAGGAACATTCTTAGGGCTGTGTAGATTAAGAATTGTTCATGATATGATGATTCCATCAGTGATATACAAATTAGGTGGAAAAATGTGTCTTCCTTTTAGTAAACAATCTTAATTCCCAAACTTCTGAGCAGATTGGGCTGAAATTTAACAGGG